>NW_023416880.1:671488-731233 GCF_002922805.2 Oryzias melastigma | reverse complement strand
AACCTGCTTCTTGAAACGGGCCCCAGAGGTCTGCAACCTTTAACATCAAAAAGGCATTTGGTCCAATTTCTTACAAACCAAAACACATCGAGGACTGCCAAATCCCACTTATTCTTTTTTAGAAAATATACTTTATTAAAGTTTATATGTTCATTTAGCCATTTTTTATAACATGTAGCTTACAGATATGTACCATATTTTTTTTTATTTTTCTTTAAATAACAACTTTGACTTGTTGACTTTTGATAGCAGCACGTATAGGTTCCTTTCAAAATAAAACACAAAATGAGATCTTCCTGTTGTTGTAGTTTTACTTATTAAAAATGAAGGAAAACAAAGTCAGACACACAATTTTCAATTATTATGAGACCAACTAGATGTTAATGTCCAGCATAGATTAGAATGGTTGTTTAATCTAATATTTATTCAGATTGTTATAATTGATCTTAAAGGCGAAAAGACACAATGGAGAGATAGAAGAGCCTGAAATAGATTGTCGAGGATCGTCTCTTTTTCTTTTCAGCTTTAAAAAAGGAGCAGAGAAAACAGAAATTTGATTCTTATTGCTGCTCTTTTGAAGTTATTTTTTTTATTAACCATCTAAAGTTTAAATAACTGACATTTCTTATAGCTTTCTTATATTTGGCTCCCAATTTAACCACCTGATCCTTCACGGCTATCGTTAAACAATCTCTAATCTTTCTTTCCAGGTAAATTTTAGTCAAATTCATCATAAAAAACATGAAAAGGCCATAAAAATGGTTTGAGTCTTTTATTGAGGAGGTAATGGTAGAAAAGGAGCAAAGCATATTCTAGCACCTTTGTATCAGTTAGAAAATTGGCTGCTGGTTTTAGGTTTTCTCCTGATGAACACAAGGGGGCGGTATGACAGTATATAACATAACCATTCATTACACACAACCCAAGCATTAGAAATGCTTTCATTTATGAAAAAACAGCCCACATTTCTAATTACATGATCATTTTACAAACTGTGGAACGTCGGGTTTCAATCAGGAAGTTAAAAGCTTAAAACATAACTTACGAATGTTACCCACACTTGGACTGGGAGAAATACTGTTAAATACTGGGTGTGGCTGTCTAAGGCATCTTTCATTCAATAGAAAAAGGTGGAGACACCTCATAGAAAGCAGGAATGAAGCTATACAATGTCACATTTATTTTATTTCTTACAAACTGTACACGGTTTTTCCTTCGAGGCTGGCTGCCCAGCCAGAAATCTATGCAGCTTAACTTTTATTCTACATACACTGTGTCACCTGACACACACTATTTACATTTTCAAACAAGAAAAGCATAAATATGAATCTGTTTATCCGTCCTGATGCCGTTGACGTCTCCAGACAGTCTTTAACCCAAATAAACAACGAGAATTAGCCGTCTAGGCTGAAACCGAAGCAAAGCACTTAAAAAATGTGTTTTTGGTCAAAAGTTTCTAGAATAAACCGAATAAAGGAGATGGAAAAACTAAACTGGACCAGCAGGGGGAGCTGCAGAGCCGAAAGGGAGAGTTTGACCAGAGGAACTTTCTCAGTTCTTCAACGGGATGGATGAGATCAGCTGGGTTTATGTTAAAACATAAAACAAATACACAATAACCTGCAGGAACACAACAGCACAAAGCTGCTGGTCTGTGATTTCACATAAAAACACTTTCAGGAGGAAACGCCAAATCTGAGCTTCAAGAAAAGAAAGAAAAAAGATTTTCCTCTTTTTTTTTGCATTTTGTGAAATGATTGTCATAAAAAATGTACACTCGTATGTACGGCAACGTACAACTAAACCAGAAGAAAATGATGCACCAGAACTCAGTTCTGTTTTCCAGAATAAAAGCAGGGAAACATAATTTAAAGCAAACTAATTTCCTTAAGTTTTTTTAAGGAAAATAGTTTATTTCTACAAGATACAGTCTAAAAAATAATTTCCAAATTAAAAGCATCAATAAATACATATATGTTATTACGACATTGTCTTAAGGTCATCATAAAAGAAAAAGAAAAATATGTGAGAAAAAGTCCAAATAAAAGAATCAAGTTGTACATTTAGGATTTAAAAAGTTGTAGTTTTACAGGAAAAATGTCATGCTTTTTTCAAAATAAAGTTGTATTTCATGAAAATAAAGTAAATTTCCATAAAAAGCAGATGAATGAATTTAGCAGGTCCGATTGTCTATTGAGAATGTTAAAAGCTAAATATAAGATATTATTTCAGAGACTTTTTCCTTGTAAAATTATGACTTTTTGAAGCATAAATATTTATTTGTTTCCTCATAAATTTTCTGCTTTATCTCTTTTTCGTTGATGACGGCCTTAAGAGGGTTTCTGAAGAAGCCAGAATGTTTTAAGGTAGATCAGCCGCTTCACTCAAACAGTCTGAAAGTAAATGAACATTCAACACAAGTCAAAAGACTGAAAACGTTTGTTTACTCAGCGTTAGTCACCAAGAGTACCTGTCGGGTTTGTGAAACCGCTCCAGCAAGAACACAGTAAAATGTTAAACGGGATCATTAAAACCTACATTTCCCAGAATTCAACTCAACATGAAGCTTTTTAGGAACTGATGAGTGAGAGGTTTTTGTTTTTTCTTCACAAATCATGTTTCCATTAAAGGTCTTGGTTTTAAAACAACATTTTGACTTAAAATGAAAGGAGTTAATCTCGTTTTAAACTCCAAAACTGCTAAAAAAAAAAAAAAAAGTCTTATTCTGACCTTTAACCTCTTCAGACCTGTATGGAGCTATGTAGGGGCCAATATGATCTGAAACCCAAGTAAAACAACTGGAAAAAAATATTGGCCTTTGGCAAAAAAAAAATTAAATTAAATTTCTGAAATTTTTTGTTATTCTAAAATAAAGTTGATTATTTTCAGCTTCAAATGTTCTGTTTTTAGGTTTCAAAACTTAAAATTTCAATGTCAAACTTTTTTATTTCAGTTTCAAATCTTTTTTCCACCTTTTAACTCTTCGTGTTAGTCCCGCCCAAACGCGCCGCAAAGGGGCCAAAAGTTTTGAAACTGAAATTTTTAGATTCAAAACCGGAAAAAAAGTGAAAAAAAAAGATTTGAAACAGAAAACTAAGTTTGAAATTGACATTTTGTTTTTATATTTAAAAAAACCCTAACATTTGAGGCTAAAAAAATTACGTTTATTTTAGAATAGCAAAAAATTCCTGACATTTTAAAATTTTTTTGGGTCAAACACCAATAATTTTTTCAAGTTGTTTTATTTGGGTTTCAAAGAATATTGGTCCCATCGTAGCTCCATAGACCTGGCATCCACATGCCTGGACATCACATTATATGATCACAGTAGTTCATTCTGTTTGACTGCACCTCCCAGAATCAGAACTGATGTAAATGTTCACATAATTTCTTTTTCTCCGATCACATCTCCATAATCGGTCTTAAAACACTTAAAAATGAAAGGAGTAAAACTGTGAGTTCATCTGAGTTTCAGCTCCACAACCGCTAACAAAAGTCTGATTCTGATCCTTAAGCTACTCATTGTCGTCGTCATCTGATCTACTTTTAGATCATCTGAATCTGCATGTTTACCGTCTGCCAGCTTTGGTTGATCTCTTTCGGAGAGCTGGAGCCCGCCCCATCAGAACCCTCAAAGCCAATCTTTGAGCTTTTTTCTAAGAACAAACTGACAATAAAACCCTGTTTTTGTTTTTGCAAATGACTGTGTCGTTTCTAGGTGGATATTAATGTGCAAAAGTTGGTCAAATTCCGTCCTGTGACTCTTCCTTTAATGCATCTATTCTAAATTCATTCATAAATGCAAAATGATGAGATCAACTTTTTAATGTTGTTTTTGCTTCTTTATAGTTTTCATCTTTTCCTCTAAAACAAACCAGTTTGGGAAAAGTCTGGAGTGCTGATGCCTCCGTTTTTCAGTTCCTCCTTTGCAGAAGATCATAAATAAAAAATAAAAAAAGCAGAGTTCAGCATGTGAAGCCACGCCCCCTCATTAACATAAACGCAGTCATGAAAACCTGAAGGAAACCAAGGATGAAGAGCTTCGCCGGATCCGTTGTCTGTACACCACAGCAGCGTCCTGGAGGAGCAGAGGGGAGACGGGGGCTTCCATAGGAGTTTGTCACACAGACTCCGCCCCCTCCGCTCCTCCTCCCTGTAACACAGTTCTGTCCCAGTGGAAGCTGGTCTGCTCACAGGTTCTTGGTGTTTATGTGAGTCTTGTAATGCTTGGTCAGGTGGTCGCTCCTCATGAAGCGTTTCTGACACTGGCTGCACTCGAAGCGCTTGTCTCCTGAGGACGACAACAGTCAAGGTGAGAACCAGAACCGGCAGAACCTGCATGGGGGTCAGGCTGAACGCTGACGTTTAAAGATGAAAACTGTGCTCTTAACATGTTCTTGTGGCATTTCTCTGGTGATGGAGGACATAAATAAGATAATTAAGATCAAATTTTCATTTCTGAGTATTTATTTACTCAAATCGTTGTGAATCAGGACGAAAAATGTTGATTGAAAAGATCATATTTAGATGTAGAAAACACGCCAAGCTTCGATCTGATGCATCCACAGACAAATAGATCCATGAACGTCTTTGTTTTCCTCCTCCCTGGAGCTGGAATCCGGATCAGAACTCCTCGGCTGGATAGAAACGATACCGGACGCCATTTATGTTGCACTGCTAATGTTAGCTTGTGGGGGGGCGTAAGCTAGCATGACAGTGTAAACACAGAGCTCTCAGGTGACAGGAAGAGGGTGTGGGGTGTCTCCACGCCAACAACTCAGAGGGGAATTTTTGAATTTCTTGCCACTCTGCAGAAACTATGACCTAAAACACGACAGATTCATCATAAATAAAAGAGCAGTGAAACGCTTTGGAAACAGATCCAAAGAAGATCGGAGTGACTTTGATTATTGATTAACAAAAATGTAACACAAGATATGGAGGGATCTTTGTGCCACCATTGGAAGCAAATGTCACAGATTTGAGCAGATATTATTTCTGCTGCACAGCAGTGTTAACAGCAGTAGTACGTAAGGAAAAGATTGAAGGTTCACCAAAGTAAACTTCATTTATAAGAAGAAATGTCACTTTTAGCTTTAATGTTATTTTTCAGAGTGACCTATTTCTGAGAACTATTGTTTTCTTTTGTCCAAAGTAAACAAAAAGAAAATATTTGAATAAAACTTATTTTTTCTCCTAATATTTCAACGTTTTATCCATTAAAATAAACTACAGTTCAGATACAAACCATTATTGTAAGTAATGTAACGTCCGGCTGGACGGAGCTGGGAGGTCTTTTTCTGCTGAAAACATTTTAAACGCGCTGGTCGCTACACTGACCTAAATAAACACAACGTTTGTGCGTTTGTACACACCTGTGTGCGTCCTGGCGTGCCTCTGCAGCTCGTCGCTGCGCGTGAAGCGCTTCCCGCAGTAAACCCAGTTGCAGACGAAGGGCCTCTCCCCCGTGTGCAAGCGCACGTGAGCTCGGAGCAGCGAGGTTTTCCTAAACGTCTTCTCGCAGCCGGGAACGTGACAGATGTGCCTCCTCTTGCCCACCTCCCCGGGCCTGCAGAGGAAAGCACGGAAACTCTGACATCTGACAATAAGGATCACGTTTAAAACTGAATGATGATTTAATCATGTGCTGCTGAGGCGCTAAAGACTTTTAGGAAAGGAGGATATAAAATAGACGCATTTTTGGTTAAAAAGGGCAGAACGAAAACATCGATGCTCCTTTCATGAGCTGTGGAGACTCAAGCTGCAGATGAAAGAGAATCAGAAACCATCAAACTGTTTTAGGAGCATAAATGACAACAAACAGGAATCGGTTTAAACCAAAGATGGAGGTTCTGCTGCAGCTTCCTCGTCTGCGCAGACTCACCTTTTGTCCGCGTCTTTGCAGTTGGGGCAGGTGCAGGCCATGCGCCGCTTCTTCTCCCCCGGCTGACTGGGCAGCTCCAGCGTGAAGGTCTGGTCCACCTGGATGGCGGACTGACCCTGGGAGGGCGCCAGCTGCAGCCCCCCGCCCTGCATGGTCTGGACCGTCAGGTGCTGCTGGCCTGACGGGAGCAGAAACCAGCATGAGATCCAGGTGAACAGGTGACGCTGCAGCAGGTAAATCCTCAGTCGCGGCCCTCGGCGGGTTGGGGGACAAACGGCGTCGGTGGGCGGAGCTTTCATAACGGGTAACGGCCGGTCAAAACGTCTCGTTTATGAATGTCTTCTTAACTCAATGTTTGGGACAAAGTTTCTAAGCTAAAAATAGAGTTTTTCTGCAAACATAACCATAAAGCTAAAACTGTTAATGTCCAGAAAAGTAAAATCCTGCAAATATTTTTTAATTTAGCAAAGTGTCAGCTGGCAGAAAGATTCAGGAAACAAAACGTTTGAATTAGGGCTGGGAATCGATAAAAAAAAAAAACTAATTAATCGCAAACCTGGAGAAAGTAAATCACGATTAATCACCTTTTTTTTTTAGTTACAGTATTTTCCTGCAAATAATCATAATATGAAATCAAACGCAAAATTGTGAATTTACATTTTTTTTTTAACCCTTTAAGGGTCTAAAACTCAGTTTTTCTCTATATTAGTATTTTCTGTATTTTGAATTTGAAAGACTATCTGCTTCCTTATTTTGATCATTTTAATCAGCACAACCTCTCCTATGTGACACTACCTTTATTTGTCGTTTTTCCATGTTGTATTCACACACTAGACATAAAATCATGCAAAAAATGAAAATTCCATCAGGAAAAATTGAATTTACTTTGCTGTGGAAACTCCACAAACTGTTTTTATAACATAGAATGAAAGTTTTAGTTATAATTTTATGAAAATAACAAGAATAAAATCAAGTAAACAAACTAATCAACATGTTTTTGAATGAAAATACAAAAAGATCCAGGCTAAAGTCACACCAGGCAGCCCAGAAAATAAGAATTTCTCTCCTAAGAGCACTTCTGTCTGTTTTATATTTCTCCTGGAATTCTGTTTTTTTTCAGCTTTTTTTCTCTCTCATAAATTGTCTTCATTGTGCTTGTGAGAAATAATAAACAGTTTTTTTGGGAAGAATTTTGATCCATCTGGATTTCAGGTTGGCTGCTCACAGGTGGGGGCGTGTCTGTCCATTCTAAACTGCTCACCCCCCGCGACGTCGGTGGGCGGGACTTTCGGAATCGCGGAGTTTCCACTATTTGTAGACAATGCTGGTGCTTGTTATTCTGGAATATTCCTGTTGGTCCACATTCCAAAATAAAATAATGGATTGTTGTTGTTGGATTTCTAATAGCGGACAGCTCCGTTAGGCTCCGCCCCCCATAAAGCGTGCACTGCTGCATTACAGCCGACAGATTGACGTTCGTTCTCCACCTTATTTATTAAAATAGGAGATCGGTTTTGTCCAAAAACTACAAATAAATGCCAGATTATCTTGTTAATTCAATAAAATCTCAATCACAGAATGTAAAAAGTTTTTGATTATTTTAGACTTTAGTTTTATTACGCTGATCTCACAGCTGCACAGCAGGACGCCGTTATTAACGCGTTAATTATGTTCCTTTAATCGCGTCTTAACGTATCAACATTCACAGCCTTAATATTTGTATTTTCTTCAAAACCTTTTTTTGAACAATCTAAAACACAATATGTGCATTTAACGTCCTTTCCAACATTAAAGTAAAATGATCAATAAATGACTGTAATTATGTACATTTTATATATAACAAATAAACAAAGCTCCAGTTAAGAACGTAAAAGAAGAGAATATCAAATCGCCTTCTCACTTCAAAGAGCAATAAATGTAGAAATAAAAATTCACAACGCTGCATTTTATCTAATTTTGTGTCAGATAATTAATTAATATTGAGGCTCAATATGAACTTTGAGCCTGTTAATATTATCTGATGATTGTTTTTTACGGTGCTGGTATCCATATTCACTTTTCCTTATTTTTATTAATTATTCTTTCTTTGATGATCAACACGTTAGTCACGTGCTCCAGGTGTGTACTGCTAACACACACCTGTTGGATCAATTACACCGCCATATTGTAAAAAGAAAAGTAGGGAAAAAACAACAAATATCATAAATAAACCTTGGTACCGGTTAGTTTCGGTCCTCTGTGAAGCTTCACGGTTTCATCTTTGCTCCAAACTCTGAGCTTTAACCAAACACTCGTGTGCAGCGGTGAGTCAGAGCGGCCCTGAACGGACCGGCATCCGTCGGCGCTCACCTCCCGTGTTGGTGATGGTGACAGGAACCCCCTGAACTTGGACCCCGTTGATGCTGATGGTCTGGACCGCCTGCGCCGCCGACGGGAGCTGCGACGCGTTGAAGGTGATCATTCCTCCTGCCGGGGCGATTTTGGCCAGAGTCCTCTCCTTTTTCCCTCCCGGCTTCTTGGTGCCGGTTGACGGGGACGTGACGGCTGGGGCCACGGAGCTGGCTGGGGTGGTCGCCGTGGAAACAGAGTCCTGCAGCTGGACGGACTGCCACTCGCCCGTCGCTGTTTTGAAGATGATCTGAGGGAAAATAAAAAATAAAAATATAAAATCTTCATTTTTCTAAAATGTATATTTGAAACTGTTCTTACAGCATTTTTTAACAAAATGTCTTTAATACAAGTCATAAATCTGCATCAAACTCTAGAAAAACCTGTAAACTTTATAAAATGGTAAATGTTTTTTAAGGAAACAAATTGAGTCAAATTTACGATAATTAAGCAACAAAATATTCGGATATTTGTTCCAGAAAATTCCATATGAATATTTGCATCATCCATGATGGTTTAGTAAACACCTGTGGCCCTCAGAGGTAGAGGATGAAGAGGCAGATGGACGTGAGCTCTGACTGGATACCTGTGTGGGTGTCGGCTCTGTCGGCGACCCCTGCAGGCTTGGGGAGACCGGCTGTCTTTGTGGGACGGGGGGCAGCGTGGCCGACGCAGCTTGCACCACCTTCAAGGCCTGCTGGGGGATCTGGACCAACTGCGAGTCTGCTTTGGGCTGGACCAGCTGCACCTGCTGCACCACGGCCGGCTGACCGGGACTCTGGACGATCAGCAGGTTGTTCCCCGCCTGCAAACACGTCCAGAGAGATACTTTTGGTTTTTACCTAGAAACCCTTTCTCTGAAAAGCAGACGGCATGAGATGCTGATGAACCTCGACCATCTGTCTCTCTCTGAGGTTTTTGTGGCTTCCTCTGGTTCACCTGAAGTCTCATAGTCTGTCATTTGTTCCTCGACATCCTGAAGTGCTAATTTAACGTCTGAATTAAGAGGAAGATCTGCATCTATACATCTGGAGCAGTGAGACTATTTTCACTGATTTTCTAAACCTAATCGACGGGCTCTGCTCTAACGTATGTCCAGAACATCTCTAAACACTGTTTGTTGTCTCAGAGCTTGGCCCCGCCCACTCTGTTTTCAGCTTCCTTCCTGTTTGCTGCAGAGACTGTGGTTTATCTAGAAAATGTCTCTGAACGACTGAAAGAAACTGGAGCTGCAGCTGAAACTAGAGGTGTGTACGTGAGTCTGCTGATGCGATACGTCACCTTGAGTAAACAATAATCGTTGAAAATCGTCTAAAATAATTGTTAGTAACATCCCTATAAATCAGAGACCTACCAGCCAGCATGACCAAGTGGGTCCAATGGTTAAAAATGGGTCCAAAATGGGTTTGTCCAGTTTTTGTGGTGGTCTCACCTGTTTGCCCACATTGGTTTAGGAGGGGATTCAGTGGGTTAGCCCACTACGCTAGCCAGCCATCTGTGAACGGCGAAGCGTGCTACTGAGCGCTTCTGTACCAAGCTAACGAGCTCCACTGTAGCATGCTAGGGAGTTCCACTGTATTGAGCTAGCGAACTCTGCTGTATCAAACTAGGGAGCTCCGCTGTAGAGAGCTAGCAAGCTCAGCTCCAACATGCTAGCAAGCTCCTCTATAGCAAGCTAACGAGCGCTCCTGTCCACCGGGCGGCTGGCTAGCGTAGCGGGCTAACCCACTGATTTCCCACTTAAGCCAATGTGGGCAAACACAGGTCTGGTCCACATTTTCTGCCCACTTTTAAACCAAATGAGGCCCACCCGGCTTTGCTAGCTGGGCTGATGGATCAGAATAACAAACTCTGAAAAAGATGAGCGCTAAAATGCTCGTTCATTTTAGTAATTGGCGTGCTTTTTTCATTTTTAAGCTCTATCTAAGAACCAGAACTGTTAAAAAGTTCTGGTTCAGTCCCAAATAAATCCAAATGAACCCTCCCCGGTGAAGACCAGCTTCCTCTTCATCTGCATCGCTGCTTCTTTGAACCGTGCGGACGCACCTGGATGATGTTGTCCCCGGCTTCGATCAGTATGGTCTCCATTTGGTCTGGGGTTGGGGAGGCGGCCTGCGTGGGGGCGGGGGGCGGAGGCTCGGCCGGCAGAACCACTTTCCTCTTCCGGCCTCGCCGACCCTTCTCGGGAACGGGAAGGGAGGCGGGCGTCTCTGTGAGGATGGGCGCCACGCCCACCTCGCCGGTGGCCACGTTGAGCGGAAGGGTGTGGCCGCCGGGCAGCTGCAGCACCGTCGCCGAGGCGGCCTTTTTGGCCTTCAGGGACGGCTTGATGGCTACCGTCTTCTGCGGCGTGACCGGAGCGGAGGCGACGGCTGGAGCCGGCACGGTCACGGGAGCGGTGATGATGGCCTGGTTGGTGCCTGGAATGAGTTGGATCTGACCCCCCTGGGGCATCACCTGGATCGTCTGCGGACCCTGGATCTGCGGCACCACCTGGTACTGGATGTTGGCCGGGCCGGAGGTGGTGGTGCGGGAGGGGCTCTGCTGGATGGTGAGGACGATGGGGCTGCCGGGAGCGCTGGAACCCAGGCCGGCGGGGAGCTGGATCACATTCCCCTTGGCCGACAGGAAGCCCACGTTTTTGGGAGGAGCCGGGGCTATGGGGGCCGGCTTTATGGGAAGGAGCCGGCGGGGTTGAGGCTGCGCCGGCGGAGAGGTGACGGGGGCCTGAGCGGCAGGAGGGCCGATTTTACTGCAGGTGGCAGCCAGCAGGGCCAGAGGAGACGGCTGGGTGTCCTGCTGAGAAAAACCAACGGATCTGTGAAAACCAGCAACAAAACCAAACCCAACTAGCTCCTTCTGACCAGAATCACACCAGAGGTTTCCATCTTTGTGCTGCTTCTCCATCAGCAGCACAAAGATTATTATTATTATTTTACAAACTAACCTGGAACCAACCTGGATCACACTTCCTTTAAGTCTTTTGACTTAAGAGATTCGTATAGTGAAGCTGAGATGCTCAGATCATAAAATTAAATTATTTTCTTCTCTTAATTTACGATCCAAAACCAATTCTGTTTAAAATACAAAACTAGTAAATTAGACTAAACAAAACTTTATTTATATAGTGTTTAAAAATGTCATCAGGACATCAAAGTCCTGAACAATAAAAAGAGAAAAAGCAAAAGGTTTAATTAGACGAGGAAAGTTTGTTGATCGAGTCCTGAAAACATTTTGGTCTGTATTCAGACTGCTCCGGACCAACCCTGGTAAACAAAACCACATGACTACAGATCTCTTCAGTCATTGGCCAACAGTTACGGGGGCGGGTCAAAACACAAAGAGAAAGGTGGAGGTGCTATGGTGCAGCGGTTTGCCAGGACAGTTCATGTATTCAAACTTTTTATTTTGTGATGGATTTTGAACATCTGTATTCGACACGTTGTACTGCAGCGTTGGTACCGTGGAGGAACGCTGCGGGATGGTTAGACTGAAGATGACGGTGAAGAATGTAGCATTATTAGTCTTTGTGACACATGATGGGCACAAAAAGTTGTTTTAATGAGCCTGGATTCATCCAACCTCCTTTTAACGAGATGCTGTGTCTCATCATCGTGGTGTCATGGCATCGTTTTAAGAGAATTCTGTTAAGGAGCTAAAAGTTAACCTTTAGTATGACGTCACGGCAGCGCCCGTGCCTGTAATGAGACACTGGAAAGCGAGTAATGAGTGTTTTTAACTGTGTTAAATTAACACTAACAAGTGATCAGCTGGACCAATGATCTCCTTTCTGAAAACACAACAATCAATCCTTTACATTTGTTCACGAGCGCCTCAATCCTAACGTGTTTACCGGAGGCTATGGTGGCCGTTTTTAGTTGTTTCGCTCTCAGAGAGGATTGGATTCAGACTGAAGAATCTCAGAGCGAACCGAAGTTCAGTCCAATTGGAAACGAACCGAGACCACCTCCAAAGATGGGTCTGAGAGCGGTTCCTGGTCCTGGACCAGAGCTCGTTTGCACATATTCAGACTGAAACTTTGTTCCGTATTATCAGGGAAATGAACTCTGGTTCACTTTAAAGGGGCTATACCATGAAAAAATGACTTTTTGATCTTTTAAATGTACTATAATATTTATTCCTCTGTTTTTTCCTTACAAAAAATAACTAATAGTTCATAAATAATGAGTTCTTTAGTGTTCCAAAAGTAATATATGATTGTATATATGGATATAGTTCACTCTGAAAGTCTTAAGAAAATCACATTATGGCCCCTTTAAGTGGAACAAATGAGTCCAGTCTGAAAACACCCTAAAAACAAAGAGCAAATCAGGAACAAGAATTAAAAATCACGGTATGACACTATAATAAAATATAAGAAAGGCAGATAAACTAGTAAAAGAAAATAAGAGTCCGTGTAATAAAGAGCATTTTTAAAAGGACAGCTGACAATTTTTGGACTAACACTGGTATTTTTACATTTAAAACGACCTAAATGCTTTATTTTCTGCTTGAAATAAAATACTACTACAAAGAAAAGTTCATTCATCAATTTGAATAATCTATATTGGATGATGCAAATTTAAAAAGGAGGAGCTCACAGGATTTCTGATTGAATGCACACAGTCAGCAAAAATATTTTACTTAAAGAAACAAAGAAAAATAGAATTGATCAGAACTGAATAGATAGAATTGATCTTATCGATTTCTAAACAGTTTTCTGACTTAAATCAGCAACAATAACAAAATAAAACTCAAGTTAGAAAAAGGAAAATCAGACAGAATGAAAAACTGACACTAAAATGCTCAAAATAAAAAACAAAACATTTTTTTGAGGCCATATTTGACTCAGGTAAAATAAACACGTTTCTATTCTCAAACAGTCAAAATTTAGCATCTATTTTTGATAAATGAATCCCAAATGTTTGCACGGACACATTTCCATGATATTGTTAGCTGAATAAAACAAAAACTAACATGTTTGGTCGTATTCTCTTCAGTTCTCCCTGTTAATGATCCTCTCAGTGTGAACCCAGAGAAACCTCAGAACTCAGCGTGGATGCTGAGCATTAAGATCTGTGTGGATGCAGTTCTGCAGCCAAACTCTGGACCAGTATCATCTAACAGCTGGTTCTGTGGTTCTCCACAGAGAAAAGCGTAACAGTCAATAGCGGCAGGATGTGACCGGAGCGTTAACCAGCACTGCAGTGCTGCTGCAGCGAGTGGAGCCACATCTGTGGAGCAGAGGTGGAGGTACGCTGACAAAGTGATGTTTATGTGAAGGGAGAGCGAGATGAAGGAGGAAATTCACACTTTGAACCTGAGGAGAAAATACTGGAGCTATTGAAGAACAATGAGGAACCGTCAGAGTCGGAGAAATCCCATTTCTAGCTATAAGTTGAAGGAAAGTTGTGAAGGGAAGAAATCCTAGGACTTAATGAGACATTTAGGGACAAAGTATGAAGTCCTCCACCTAATAATCAACAGTGATGTTTTCTAAAAGTACAAAGGAAATGATGAACAGGAGAGAATGTGATTTAATTATACTATACTAGTGTAGATTTAAATAGAGGCCGGACTTAATCAGCTGTGATCAGGGAAAAGTGTTGATACCTAAAGCCTCTGTCACATGAGCTCATGTGGAGGCTGACCCGTCCAGGTTCTGCAGGTTTTTGGGTTCTAGTTATAGGTTATAGTTCTGTTCAGGCCGCCTCTAGAGACGCCATGAAAATGGAATGTACCATTGTCACAGGGGTATCGGGAGCAGGGTTCCTACTAGTGTAAGTTAAGACTTTTGAATCAAACATTAGGTCAAATTTCTCAGCCTGTTTTAATTTAAAAAACAAAAAAAGTCAGTGCAGAGGCACTAGCAGAGAGCTGGCTAGCATCAGCTGAGTCGAGAACATTATTTTAGATTACACTTCCCCATGATCAAAACTGCAGCTTCTTGCCTTGTCGTTTGCGGTCTGTGTTGCAATCCTTTATCGCGCTTCTTTTTCCTTTTTTTTCTCTTTTTTTTAGTGTTGGGCAGCGTATCGGTAAAATTAAGGTTCTCAATATTTACATTATTTGATCCAAAAAGTTATGGGTAAAAATAATAAAATTAAACATTTTTGTCAACTAAAGTCAAAAAGTAGGTGGGCGGGGCATCTTGCCAGGATGGAGACCAATAAGTGGGCCAGGAAAGTAGTGGAATGGAGTCCAAGAGATGGAAAAAGAGCGAGGGGGAGACCAAAGCAGCGATGGAGAGATGATGTTGAGAAGAGAGCTGGAAGGGCCTGGATGGATGTGGCGCAAGATCGCCAAAAATGGTGAAGTTTGGAGGCTACCCGCCAGCAGTGGCGTGACGGGCTGAAATGATGATGATGATGACACGTTTTAGGAGGAATGTGGAATGGAGAAGTTTCAAACAGTTTTTAAAGGCTTTAAAAAGGTATTATTTCCAAATTCATGAATTCAAGACTTTTAAGACTTTAAGCTGAATAAAAGCATCTCTACACGTCCCCATCTCTGGGTTCAGAGAATCTCCCAGTGAGGATCAGCAGCTGTCCCGCACAGGAGAAAGCCGCTGCTCCGTCTGTAACTGGGGCACGCAGTATGGCAAGCCAAAGGTGTCAAAAATCACCAGGAGAAGCAGACAGGGCAGTGCGTCACCTGCACATGATTATTTAAAATTATTATTTAAAATATTTAAATGTTCCCACAGCTTCATTAAATCAATTAAGATCAAAAAATAATTTTAATTTTAACTTTAACCGTTTTATTTAAGATTTAATTTGGACATTGGGGGGACGAGACGAAATTTGCCTTTTAGGGGTACTCCATATAGGTTTGTAATTTTCAAAACTATTTTCAAGAATTTTTTCTACAGTTTTTGTAGATTTTGTCTCAAAACATGTAAATGTAATCAGAAATGACACGTTTTAGCATTTTGGCTGTGTTCAAAGGTGTTTTGATGTCAGTGTATATTTATGCTTTGAAGTATATTTTATATACTGAATGGTGAGTTTTGGGACCCCTATATGGGGTCAAATCAGGATCTGCTTAAAGTGAACAAAAAAAAAACAGATTGTAAATTTGAAACAACAAAGAAGTGAAAAACTGAAAGCAGTTTCAAACTCAAAAATACACGTTGAAAACTTGAAGGAATTATTGAAAATTTGAAACAGAAAATCAAACATTTTGACAAATACTGAAATCAAAAAACAAAAAAGTAAATTTGAAACTTGAAAAATAAAAAACTAAAACTGTTTTACCAATTAAAAAATTAAACATTTATTTGTACTTTCAACTTTCCTTTTTCATTCTTTTCTTTTAGTTCTCTGTTTTCAGTTTCATTTGCGATTTTTGAGTTTTGTTGCTGAGCTGCTCCTAATTTTAGATGGGGGCGGGGCTTTGAGCTCATCGGCTGCACTTGAAAAAATAAAAAATCTGTACAACGCGCCTACGTCTCACTTTCTTCCCCCTTACATGATGAGTACGACCTGTCGCCAACAGCATGCATGTTAGGGAAAAAACTGCAAACATTTTCTCAACGGGTTCTTGACATGTCCTGCGGGTCACCTGACCCGTGTACAGGTTTTATCTCTTTTTAAAACTGCAGACGCCCGTATCCATCCGACTAAGACATAATGAAGATCAAGGATGTGAAAAAGGTCCAGAAGGATGAGGAGATCCTGAGGAGTCCTTTTCTAGTGTGAGCAAAACCAACTCACAGAGATGTAAACGATCATTAAAAGGAGATAAAAATAAATAAATAAATACTACCAATAAATCAGTAGATGGTAATAAGTTTCCACATTCTGCTAATGGAAAAACTTTTGTGTCAACAAAATGTGACAAAAAAGCAGAAATAATGTTAATTACAAATGTAATAAACTAAAAAAATGTGAAATAAAGTAAATTGTAGGTTTGTTAAAGTGTCTGACTCATGTGGAAGCTTTTGTGAAAGACTGTATAATCAGAAAAAGAGTCTTTCTGACAAAAATCTAGTTTACTCCCAAATACTGAGATGAATGGATCGTTACTCACTTGTGTAGAAGCAGTGGAGGGCTGGAGGTATTCACTGGGGCTGACAGCAACAGTGGTGGCCATACTTCCTTCTTTATCTGAGGGGGAAAAAATGAATGAAGTCTGGCAGCGTTTTTAATAAAAGTTTTATTCTCAACTCCAAAAACTACTTTTGGAAGAGGAATCTGTCAGAGAAACTTTCTCTCGTTCAGTAGACAACTTCAGGAAAATAAGGAAGTATTCAACCAATATGTTGATCAAATCAGTCTATTATAAAAAAAAAAAAAGGATTCCAAACTGTTCCTTTAACCCTTTAAAACCAGAGCTCCAGTGTTTATGTTCTTTGATTTACTGTAACTATTCATGCGTTTACATGATCATTCCAGTAGATGGTGAAGGAGAAAAGCGGCGGAAACCGCCGCTTTTCTCCTTCACCATCTACTGGAATGATCATGCTAACACTTGAAAAGTTAACGTATGTCAAACTTTGTGCTTAAGCATCACCGATGAAGCCTCAGGTGTTAAAGGGTTAAGCAGCTGTTTACAAATGTGATGAATGCAATTTACAACCAATGAGTCTTCCTTTAAAACAAAACAGCACTGTCCATTCCACGCACCAGCTGACATTAGTGTCTGTTAATTATTCAAAGGTTTCTATTCCAAACAGCTTTTAACATAAAGTGTGATGTTGGGAAAAGCGGGTGAAACGGAAGAGGCTGCAAGTTTGAACCAACCAAGAATAAAGACATCACATTTAAAAACATTTGAACGGATTCGTCAGCATAAATCAGGGGTGTCAAACTCAATCGCACAGAGGGACAAAATCCAAAACAGACCTTAGGTTGTGGTCAAAAAGCATAAACATTTATCAAACACTTTAAAACTACATTTTTAAACCGTTAAAACTGTAACTTTTTAACATAATTATGAACTAGATATATATTATAACCTGCGATAATGCTAGTGTGAATGCTGGAAGCTGAATTTGCCCACTAAAGATGCTAGTGCTGATAGCTGAAGATGCTGAAACTTATAGTTGAAAATGCTGAAGTTAATAGCTGAAAACACTAAAGCTGATAGCCAGCTAAAATATTATCTAAATGCCAAATTAGCCGGAAAAAATAAAAAAAATTGTAAAATAAAAAACTTAACTTAGAAAAAAAAGCTAGCATGTGGCTGAAAAAATATCTAAACTTCAAATTAGCCTAAAAAACTGAAAAATCGTGAAAGAGTGTAAATAGCCTAAACTCTACTAAAAAAAAACCTAAATGAGCAAAAACAGCTACCATGTAGCTGAAATATTAGCTAAATTACAAAATAGTCTAACAAACTGAAAAAAGCCTAAATTAGCCAAAACAGCTAGAGTGTAAATAGCCTAAAAACGAATAAAAAAATAAAATAAAAAGAGCAAAAACAGCTAGCATGTAGCTGAATTATTAGCTAAACTCCCAAATAGCCTAAAAAAGTCTAAATTAGCCAAAACAGCTAGAGTGTAAATAGCCTAAAAACTAATAAAAAAATTAAAAGAACAAAAACAGCTCGCATGTAGCTGAATTATTAGCTAAACTCCCAAATAGCCTAAAAAAGTCTAAATTAGCCAAAACAGCTAGAGTATAAATAGCCTAAAAACTTATAATAAAAAAAAAACTAGCAAATAGAGCTAGTATGTAGCTGAAATATTAGCTAAATTATTAAATAGAAAAAAAATGAAAAAAACTAAATTAGCTAAAACACCAAGTATGTAAATATTAGCCTAACTACAAAAAAGCCTAAAAACTAAAAAAACTCGAGATGAAAGGCCTTCAGGTACGGCCTCTGCCGACCTTGAATGCATTTTCTTATTCTTTTTATGTGAAATGAATGTTTATGTTGCTATCGTTTCATTTTGGATTTAGATCTGCTTTCGTTTGTACTAATTCAGCTGCAGCACTTTCTTCAATATGTATGAACACAAGGATACAAAGGAGCTTAATGTCACTTTTTCAGCTACAAAAACTCCTGCTAAAAAAAGATTCAATTATTTCTCGCTTTATGTCCTATATCTCATAAAGACATTTGGTGTGACATCTGGATTCATATTATGGTTATGGTTATATTTAAGGCTTGATCGTTCTTCTGGTTTGAACATTTAGTCCATCCTCGGTTGCGGAGCTGCAGTCCACGAGCCAACCGAGTGTTTTTCTGTCAGACGTGAAACTGTCTCACAGCAAAAGCTTTCCAGAGCTTCAAAAGAAAGGAAGAGGGAGGATGAACTGCTCCAGGTAACATCCAGATCTGAACGGGTTTGAAACGGCGTGACAGAATGACGACTTCTGTTCATGAATGAAGCTAAAAGCTGCAGAAAAAGGAGAAATCGTTGCAAACATCAGGACTCAGAAAACCGGAAATTTCACGTTTTTCTCCTTGACATTTCAGTTCAGAGGCAAAGTCATGAATGAATTCCGTGTGTTTATTTAAAGCTATTTTTAAGCAGGTTATTGTTTTGGGTTGTGATGCCGCTCCGAGTTTGGTATGACTCAGACTCACTTCACGTCAGAGAAGTTCAGAAATACATCGTGAGGGGAACTGCGCTCCTCCTGAGACCAGAATCCTTCAGAGTTTCACGTGGCAACACAGTCCTTTACTTGTTCAACTGAACACACCATTAAAACATAAATAATCCACAAAGCATGACAGAACAATCAACAAAAGCCCCTGAAAGAGTCCAGAAACGCACTAAGAGGAAAGTTGAACCTCTAAGTTCGGAAAACAAGGAGTCGCTTTAGGATAAAATGAGGCAGAAGTAGTGATTCAAAAATAAAAATAAAAATATTTACACCTAAAATATAGCTTTCTGCTAACATTTATTAGCAGACTTATAGAACTGTTGATGTAATAGGTGTGTAACGATTAAATGATTCAATCCAATCAGATCGATCTGTCTGAGGCAAGTTGTTAATCCAATCAAAGTGAATCAACTTAGACAATTATGAATTAATCTCTGTCCTCCACTTGTTACCTGTATGAATGGCACCTGTTTGAACTGTTATCTATATAAAAGACAACTGTCCACAACCTCAAACACTCCAAACTCCACCAAAGAGCTGTCGAAGGACACCAGAAACTAAATCATTGACCTGCACCAGCCTGAAGACTGACTGCAATAGGGAAGCAGCTTGGTGTGAAGAAATCAATGATTAGGAAACAGAAGACAAACAAGACCACAGAGAATCTCCCTCCATCTGGGGAAGATCTGACCCTGTGGAGCCAGAATGACCACAAAAACCCCAGAACCACACGGGACGATCTAGTGAATGATCTGCGGAGAGCTGGGACCAAAGGAACAAAGGCTGTCATCAGTAACACACTACGCTGCTATGCAGGGACTCAAACCCTGCAGAGGCAGACGTGTCCCCCTGCTAGAGCCAAAACATGTGCAGGCCGTCTAAAGCTTGCTAGAGAGCATCTGGATGATCCAGGAGAGGATTGGAGATGGTCAGATGAAACCACAATAGAACTTTCTGCTAAGAACTCTACTGTTAGGAGGAGAAAGAAGAACACCATATGTTCCAGCATGAGGGTGAAAGCATCATGCTTTGGTGCTTTTTTTCAGGACGATTGATCCGTGTAAAGGAAAGAATGAATGGAACCATGTATCGTCAGAGTCTGAGTGAAAATCTCCTTACAGCATAGAACATGAAACATCGCTGGGTCTGTCACCATGGCAACCATCCTTAACACACTGTCCGGGTAATGAAGGAACGGCTTCATAAGAAGCATTTCAAGGTCCTGAAGTGGTCTAGCTAGTCTCCAGATCCCATAGAAAATCTTTAGAGAGAGTTGAAAGTCTGTGTTGTCCAGCAACAGCCCCAAAACATCCCTGCTCTAGAGGAGATCTACAGGAGGAATGGACCAAAACATCAGAGCTCTAGAGGAGATCTGCATGGAAGAATGGACCAAAACATCACTGCTCTAGAGGAGATCTACAGGAGGAATGGACCAAAACATCACTGCTCTAGAGGAGATCTGATGGAGGAATGGACCAAAACATCACTGCTCTAGAGGAGATCTGCATGGAGGAATGGACCAAAACATCAGAGCTCTAGAGGAGATCTGATGGAGAAATGGACCACAACATCACAGCTCTAGAGAAGATCTGCATGGAGGAATGGACCAAAACATTAATGCTCTAGAGGAGATCTACATGGAGGAATGGACCGAAACATCCCTGTTGTAGAGGAGATCTGTGTGGAGGAATGGACCGAAACATCTCTGCTCTACAGTAGATCTACATGGAGGAATGGACCTAAAGATGTGCTGGATCCATTTTAGGTCAGCGAATCGGATTGTTCAAAATGAACCAATATCGACAATGAATCGGCTCGGCAAACACAATCGTAAAAATGAATCTGTATACCCCGTTTTGGGAAGTTTTACGCTAGTTTCAGCAGTTCTTTATTGCCAATAATAATTGGAGCATTTAGAAAATAAATCCCAGCTGTAATCCAGGCGCATGAGCTCTAACCTGCTTCCTACAGGGGTGAAAACTGGAGATACTGGGGAAGGTGTGATTGATCACAGTTACCCCCCATCTCCAAAAGATCTGCATGTTTATGTTTAAAGGCTCTTCTGTGGACAACACAAACCCACCTCTGCCTTGATAAAAATAGATCCAGATAGAAAGAGTGGCTGAACAGAAGATTGTTTTGGAAGCATGTTAGTTTGACAAATCATGAGGTTCAGAAACTCTGACGTGGAGAAGGGAAAGAAATATAAAATAAAACATCCCAAAACAACTATCTGACAACTTTACTAGTGACATAAAATGATGATATTTGAAGAGTTTGGATAACAAAACAAGCAGGAACTGTTGTTCTGTCTCCCAAAACAGTCTAAATACATCTAAATGACTGGAACTTTTCACACGTTTTCCACGTTAACCGTGATGCGTTTTCGGACTCTGTAGATCCGGAATAACCGCCACTTTCACCAGAATCCAGTCTCCCTGCGCCATCACCACTAACCCAAACTGTGTTAAGTTGTAAGCAAACCGCTAACGCTAGCAACCCAGCTAGCTAAGCAGCTGACCACAAACCAGGGAACCAGATTTCGCCATCAGCGCGGCTCAATTCTGCCCAAACTTGAAAATAAAATCACCTGTTTGCTGATTATAATGCTGGTAAATGATGGGGGTGCGGGACTAGTTTTGGGGGGAAACAAGTGGGGGAAAAGACAGCTAGCTAGTGAGCAGCTAGCAAGTCAAACTCTTTGATAACGTTAGAGAAAAAAGGCAGCCCTTTTCCGGAAGTGCATCGCTTATTTTGGTGAACTCGAACATCGGAGCTCTCCGGCAACACACGTACACGCGCACGAATATGTGCAGCGCTCATCTCTCGGCACAAAATACATTGTTTTACGAAGTAGAATGCAATATAAACATCAACGTTTTAATTCCTACCCACCGCTCATGACGACATTCGCTCTCCGTGAGCCTCCAAGACCGAGCCCACCGAGGAGAATACGCCCGCACGGCTGCACCAATCCACGGACAATGGCGGATTGAGTGACGTCCATGTTGACCAATCAGCTTCAAGGAAGGGTGTGATTGCCACAGAATCAAACCAATCATGAAGCGAGACAGTTTTACAGCTTTGGATGGATAAAGCTTCCGCCAATGACATAAGGAGATTGCTCTGAGGAGGGCGGAGCTTATGGAATAAACCGCAAGCTTGTAAGCGCCCTATTAACAGCGAGAACAGGTATTTACTGACGTTTTTAGCGGCCAATATGGGTTTTGAGGGGCAGTCCAAGCAAGAAGAGACGGACAACTGTACTCTGCAACTAAAGAAGCCTCTCATCTCCTGGCTTTGGAGTATTTTAAAATTAAAGAAGAGAAAAAAAATCACTCTAACAGGGATTTTGCACAGGAACCCGAGGCCTCAAAGTCACAGGAGGGGCATTCTAACAGTATAACTACCAAAACATTTTCAAAAGCGTGAATGCTTAAACACATTTGTGCATCACAAGCCTTACTACAGCATTTTGTTTAAAAGAAAATCAATAAGAAGGAAGCACGCACATCCACAACTGCTCACTTAGCAAACACATGCAATCATGGTTTTAGATTGTCAGATCAGCTACCACCCCTCTGTATGAACTTTTATGTTTTTTTAATCCTTGTTTTTTATTGATTTGTTTTTCTGTCACATCTGTCCCCATTTTTAATATCATGTAGGATTATTTTGTTCTATAGGTTTGACTTGAAGTCCTTTTAACCCATTCACGAACACATTCACACACTAATGGCCGCAACCGCACACCAGAGGCAAGGTGAGAGGATCCATGTGACACTGGCTGTCTTTTATTTTGAATGGAAGTCATAAAAACTGATGTCAAGTTTTAAAATATTTAATAAAAAATGGTGTTTCTCTTTATGTTTTAGTTATGGAAAAAAACAAGTTAATTCATTTTTATCCTAACACAAAATCGTGTCTTATTTTTCTAAAGGGTGAAGTCAGACTTTGTGGCTCCTGTTGGGTTAAGGTCAGTGAGAAAATAACCTGAAACTGTTAATAATTGCAGCCCCTTGACTTTCTCATGAAACACTTTAAAACAGGGGTGTCAAACTCAATCACACAGGGGGGCGAAATCCAAAACACACCTTAGGAACAGGATAAACATTTATACAACACTCTAAAACTACATTTTTAAAACTTTAAAAATCTACATTTTAGACATATTTATGAACTAGGTATATAGCATTACCTGCAATAATGCTAGCGTGAATGCTGTACACTGAATTTGACCGCTGAAGATGCTAGAGCTGATATCTGACGAAGCTGAAAATGATAAATAAAAACACTGAAGCAGATAGCTGAAAACACTGATGCTAATAGTTTAAAATGCTGAAGTTGATAGACAGCTAAAATATTAGCTAAATGAAGAATTAGCCTAAAAAAACCCAAAAAAAACCCCAAACAAACAAAGATAGGTTAGGTTAGCCAAAATAGCTAGCATGTAATTGAAAAATAGCAAATTTCAAAGTAGCCTAAAAAACTGAAAAAAGCCAAAATTAGCTAAAACAGCTGGATAGCCTAAATACGCAAATGAGCAAAAACTGTTAGCATGTAGCTGAAATATTAGCTGAACTCCCAAGTAGCCGAAAAAATGCCTAAATCAGCCAAAATAGCAAGCATGTAGCTGTAATTAGCTAAATTACGAAATAGTCTAAAAAAAAATATGAAAAAAGCCCAAATTTGTCAAAATAGCTAGTATGTGGCTGAAATATTAGCTAAACAACAGAATAGTCTAAAAACTTTTTAAAAAGCCTAAATTAGCCAAAACAGCTAGAGTGGAAAAGCCTAAAAAATAAAATAAAAAACGTAAATGAAAACAGCTAGTTTGTAAATGAAATAGCTAAACTCCAAAATAGCCTAAAAAGGCCTAAATTATCCAAAATAGCTAGCCTGTAGCTGAAATATTAGCTAAATTACAAACAGTTTTAAAAAACTGAAAAAGCCTAAATTAGCCAAAACAGCTAGCTTATCCCTGAAACATTAGCTAAACCCCAAAACAGCCTAAAACATCTTAATAAATGCCAAACTAGTCCAAAAAGCTATCAGAATGACATTTTTTTTTAAAATTTAAAGCTGTAACTTTTTAACATAATTATGAATAATAAAAAGGCAGGAATATTATTCCAGAATAAATCAACTTAAACCTTAAATAACTTTCAATATTTTACTCTCCATAAAAATAAATTTTGTCGAAATTATACAACTTAGAAATAAGCACAATATAACATTGGGCCATTAATATTAATAAAATAAAATTATCTGAAGGGCCGGACCGAACTACCTGGAGGGCCGGATCCGGCCCCCGGGCCTTTACTTTGACATGTGCTTTAAAAGAAAAATATTTCTATTTTCAAGTCTTCTCTGATTTTTTTCTGCTTTTCTTAAAAAATGACATATTCACAACATTTCTCTATAAAAATCATCAAAACCCAAAACACCTTCAAGGCAAAAGTTTACAATCTCGTCTGTTGTTTTTTAAACCGCCCAATGAGACGTGCTGACGTGATCCCGGCTCTGAAGCAGCAGGCCTTTCACCCTGTGGAGGAAATGTTCCCGTCATGGCTGTCAGTCCCATCTGTCGTCGGCTTCAGCCGAGTTGGCCCTCCAGAAATCTTCAGCCAACATGCCGACGACGGTGACTCGTCTCTCTTTAGCTCACTCCACATGACTCTGTTCACGTCCACAGCCGATGCAGATACTTTCAAAGTAGGTTTTCTGTGCTCTTGAGCTCATGGGCATCGTGTTCTCTGCTGTCATCCCCCTCTGTAGGAGTTTTTAAGTGTCTTGGGGGCTCTGAAGTCCTGCTTTTAGCCGAAGCAGTTCCACCTCTTCACCTCAAGTGTTCTGTGCAAAATGCCGATACGCCGCCATCTATCACCTTCTCCCCAAGCACCTCTGCGGAGAGCCGCTGAAACAAAGAGCTGCATAATTTAACTGAGCGTCGGGAGCTCGGCAAAGCAGCTGGAGAGTTTTCAGCCTCAAACATTTCAAAGGGAATAGCTGACGACAGAAAAGGCAGAATCCCCCTCAGACACGGAGAAGCGTCTCCACAGGCTGAACCACAGAAAGCATGTCACTGCTGCAGTCCTGCTGGGCAGCTTTCTCTGTTTGCTGCACATTTTCCACCATTTTTGTTTTGCTTTATAAAGAAAGTAAGTGGAATATTTCATGTTTAGGATCAAATGGACTTGTAGATAAATCACTGGTAGCTAAAAGGTCAAATAAGATAGAAACGTTTATCCACACATCCTCCATTCTGCAGAATAGAATCAGAACAGACACTTCTTCATCCATAATGTCACTTTAATACTATTTTTGTCCTTTTATTTTAGTCAGATATTCATTCCAAACTCAGTAAATTCACAAAACTTTGAGTATTTATTAACAAAAAAAATACTTTGAGGATATGCTGAATTAAATGAATGGATGGATGGTTGATTGGATGGATGGATAGATAGATAGTCTGTCATGCTGGAGGTCCTCAAATCACCTGAACCCCTCAGATGAACACCTCCACCTGTCCCCTCGCTCTGCTTTAGTATTGATTCATCTAAAGGTGAGCATGGATGATAAAGTCACGTGAAGACTCAGTAACTCCCATGATTCCAGAAACACCTGACAGCCTTCTGTTTGACCTTACCTGCCTCCCACGTTCGACGTAGATCCATTTAGCTCCTCCCTTCCTTACAGGTCGCTCCAGGTCACCGTTGGGTTTGAATGAGCATCAAAATCTCCTCACAGACTCAACGTGCACTTCTTCCTCTCTGCATCTGCTTTGATATTTCTGTAGATTCTGCTGTCATTGTCCTCCTGCATGTCATGGATCTAGATCAAGCGCCTCTCAAAGGACATTATTCAGGAGGTCCATGAACTGAACCCGGTGGTCCTGTGAGTCTTATTCATGACACGTGTGAATCCACTGCATCAGAAAAACTGGCTTAAAGCGGTTCCAGCCTGTGGGGCTTCAGAAGCAGAACTTTGAGGCTCCAGAAACGTGAGTTTAACAGGGTGAGGAAAACGTTCACATCTTCATTTGGTTTTGTTTAAACACAGAAAACCGGTGAGAACCAGCGTGAAAACCATTGACTGTATCTGAAAACTGGATTGATTATTTTGACTCCTCCCCCTTGGTGTTCAAAACAGCACCTGTTGTTTCCAGCCAAAATTCCAATAAAGAAATATTTATCAGAAAAAGTTGGTGCTCCAAAATCTTTTTAACATCTCTTTTTTTTTTACACATTTTTTCTGTAGTTGAAAGTTGTGTCCAAATTCCCCCTAATCACTATACAGTTCGCCGTTTTCTACTGTTCTCTGAATCTACCAATTCCAAAATCAAGTGCACTCGAAACTTCCTAGAAGTCTTTGCCAAAAACCTAGCGTTCATCGATGCGCTCTTGATCATGGAATATAGACCACAATGCATTGCGGTCAAACAATTTCTAACAAAAAAACGTGTTTAAATGTAATATTTAAACACGTTTAAATATTGCACATTTTTACCATCAGAACACAGTAGAGTCATTAATAAACGTTGTGAAATGTTCATATTTATTCAATTTTTTCTTTGTGAAATTGATGACGTCATTTCTGGTGTTAAGAAAAACTAAAGAAAAGTGGTAAACATCGTGTCCGAATTACCTCTAAAATCCATAAATAGTCCCGCACTATATAGTTCTTTAGTAGTTTGGGGGGAAATTCAGACACAACCCAAGTTATAAACTGACCAATCAGAAGCTTTGATTAAAGTTGCTTAATGACAGATTTTATGTTGTCATTTTTTAAGTGGGAGGGGTGTGGCCTTCAAACCAGCTCACTTCTGATTGATGAGAATGGTTGCCATAGAAACTCAGACCAACTAGGACCGATCACCGCTTACTGACGACGTCTGGCTGAGAATCAACCGTTTCTGTGGAAGACATCACTCAGTCCAGTTCACACGTACAGTCAATGATGGAAACACTCAGTTCAGTTCACACGTACAGTCAATGATACAAAAAAAACACTCAGTCCAGTTCACATGTACAGTCAATGATACAAAAAAAACACCCAGTCCAGTTCACATGTACAGTCAATGATACAAAAAACACTCAGTCCAGTTCACATGTACAGTCGATGATAAAAACACTCAGTCCAGTTCACACGTACAGTCAATGATGAAAACACTCAGTTCAGTTCACATGTACAGTCGATGATAAAAACACTCAGTCCAGTTCAAATGTACAGTCAATGATGAAAACATTTAGTTCAGTCCACTTGTACAGTCGATGATTAGAACACTCAGTTCACCTCACACGTACAGTCAATGATACAAAAAACACTCAGTCCAGTTCACATGTACAGTCGATGATGAAAACTACTCAGTCCAGCTCGCATGTTACAGTCAATGATGAAAACTACTCAGTCCAGTTCACACGTACAGTCGATGATAAAAACACTCAGTCCAGTTCACACGTACAGTCAATGATACAAAAAAAACACTCAGTCCAGTTCCCATGTACAGTCGATGATAAAAACATCCAGTCCAGTTCAAATGTACAGTCAATGATGAAAACATTTAGTTCAGTCCACATGTACAGTCGATGATTAGAACACTCAGTTCACCTCATATGTACAGTCAATGATGAAAACGTTCAGTCTAGGTTGCATGTTACAGTCAATGATGAAAACTATTCAGTCCAGTTCCCATGTACAGTCGATGATGAAAACACGTTTTTTGTTCTTGATGTTGTGGTAGCCCCTTAATGTCTGAATTTATTTCCAATTATGAAAAAAAACAACTATTATTCAGTGTTTTTTTCATTAAAAGGTGGAGCTGAGTACGGTCCTGGATTAAATTAGTTGCGCTTTAGTGACGTAAAGCGTGAAGGAGTTATTCAGCGCTGCAAACCATAAAACATGAAAATGATTTTGTGTGAAACTGTGAAAACTAAAAATAAAACATGCTGTATGCTCATCTTCTGCCTCTAGGCTCATATTATTAGAATAAGAAATATATGTGTGTCAGTGTAGTTCAATGTAACAAACATTTGTGTGGATGTATTTTCAGACTTTTAGCGTCGTAACCCCAAGTTTACAGAGGATGAACTTTATTTTTTCACAAGACTGCATGTTAAAAACCTCTTGTGTGAAAACATCTGCATAAACTATTGTTTAAAATTCAACAGAACAACTAATTGTGTAAAAATATCTGCTTTTTTAAGCACAACGTTTTTATTTCATTTCCAGCTCAAATACATCCTGGTTTCAACCCTGAAATGACCTTTATTTTGTTAACAAGAGGTAAATCAGAAAGGTTTCCTTCATAAAACTCAAATTTCCATACTTTGTTTCTGTTCATATTTTTTACATAATCATCTGCATCAATCTTACAATAAAAATACTTAGAATAAAAAGAATATGCCACACACTGACGTTTATTTTTCCTCTTTTTTTTACTGAAAGTGCTGAGCCGGCGGCGGCCAGCGTCATGGTACTGAGAATGAGCAAAGTACACCTGGGCATTTCCACAAAGAAACAGGCAGGGGGCAGCATGGAGGATATACACCCAGAGAGGCGGGGCGTGGGGTGGGGGGCAAACTTCGTGGAACCGTACAAACGGTGGTACAAGCACCGAATGCAGCATGATTGTTGTTGATGGACCCCTGCTTCAGAAAATCGTGGTTGGCATGAGAAAAAGTCAGATTTTAATATATATATATATAAGTATTCTGTAAGTACCCCTCCAGTAAAAAAGAACAAAAAACTTTTATTTTGTGAATTTGTATCGAGTATGGCCGCCTCATTTACTGTATATGAGAAGTTATTCAAGTTATAAACTGACCAATCAGATGCCTCAATAAAAGTAGGCGGAGCCTGCTGGCCCCCAAGTCCAATATTCAATTGTCTGATTGACAGAATCATGTGTAATTCGCTTTTCAGTGGTAGGGGTGTGGCCTTCCAATAAGCTCACTCCTGATTGGTGAGAATGGTTGCCACAGAAACTCGACTAGGACCAATCACTGCTGGCTCCAACATGGCGGCGTTCATGTCACCAAAAATGGCGACTAAATGGATTACATTGCATTAGTAAGTAAGCCATTTTCCATAGGTGACATCACACCCATTCACTCCAGTTCTCAGATACTGTCAATGGGCTGCCATCTTTAAAAATGGCCGCCACTTTGGATTTTTTTTTTCATGGAAATCATGCTTTTCTGGGGATCCTGAGGTACATCTGTGACACATTTGGTGCTGGTTCCACGAAATGCACGATTTGTCTGGTATATTAACCTAAACTATCATTTCAAGAAAACTTCTCAACTTTACTTTGGTTTTTAAATCTGTCTAAAATATTAGCAGTGTTTGACAAACACGAAAAAGTTAAATTCTGAAAATGAACAGAAAAAACATGGCAGATCTTTTTCCATGAACTTCAGCAGCTTTTGTTGGTTGAACAGGAGTGATGTTAATACGTCAGAAAAGAAAACAGGATCCAAACTTTAATGATTTTTGTACGGACCTCCAGAGGGACCTCTACAAACGATGTGCTGCTTCCAGAAACTGACCTGTGCTCTAATACGACATCAAGTTTAAGTACCCGACCGGGTGACACAGAGAAACAATATATCCATAACTAAACTAAAGCTCCAAATGAAAAAGGGAAATCCCTGACACCAGAAATCATAAACTCCTTCCAGATATTATCATTTTCTATGGTCATAAACGGGATTTTTCTTTGGTTTGTTGTTCAGTTTCTTTGAGTCTTAATGGGCGTTTTTATCTTTTGACATCTCGTCACGGATTCTGCTATTAAAACATGCATGTCTAAAAAAATATCTGCACCAAAATCTGATGATTAAAAATAAATAGATGCAGTGGGGGGGTGACTGTTTTGTGCAAAAGTTAAGGCTCAATGTTTGACAAATAACTCTGATCAGAAACAGCTCATTATATAACTCTTTTATAACATAACATTAAGCTAAAAAAAAAAGAAAAACATTGTTTTTCCCGTTTTGAGCATCTCTCCACATTTAGGAGCAATAACCTTTTTATGGTTATGATTCTTTTATGGCTGTGGGGAGTCATCATTCTACTATTATGGACCCCCCCTTTCAGAGTGGCTTCAGGACAGTCAGCTGAGGCTCAGATCCATTAGATTATTACCATTTAACATATCATTCAGCTGGACGTGTTTGCTGGATTCTGTGTACGGTGGCCCTGGAGTTCAAATAACATCAATAATCACTCAAAGCAAAAAAAATTAATAATAATAATAAAAGAGATCACACGAATTTGAAAAGTAAAACAAACAGTTTCTTATTTTTGGGACAAGTTGCTCCTGAGTACAAGTCGCACTCCTGTCCAAACTATGCTAAAAAACACGAATATGGTTTAAAAGAAGTTTACATTTAAAAATATAATAACAACATTTTAAAAACAAAAATCTTAAAAAAAAATCTGAAAACAAAATGAAAAGTTTATTTAATTTTAAATTAAATGGGGAAGCAAAAACATTTTTTTCAATAACATTTTTGGAAATCACTTTAATTTTTAAATTTTTTTTGGTTTCTGTGAATTTGTTTTGATTTTTAAAATGTGTTCTCTTTCTTTAATTGTCATTGTGATCTTAAATGTGCTATTGCCTTGTGTGATTTGTTGATGTGATTTTCACTTCAGGGTCACCATACCTGTGGCTTCAAAAAGCCCAGATTATCAAACCTCCACCACCGTGTTTGACAGCTAATTCAAAGTTTCTATCTAAAATGGGGAAGAGAATCTGATTCTTTCAAATGTTCTTGATGCTTGTTGCTGATCATAATGTATATACATGATTTTAATGCACCTCTCATATTATTCCATCTCTTTTCATGGTTGACCTTGAAGATCCTCTGTAATAAATGTAGTTTTGTGTGGTCAAATCCTGAGCTGATCTGGTTTGAACCTTCACCCCAGAGAAGACGAAGAACCATCTACAACACTTGTGCTTGAGAACATTTTTTTTGGGAGATGTTTGGACTTCCGTACCTTTTCAGATGGTCAACAATGTTTTAGAGGGAAAAAGCCTCTGGACCCCCAAGAAGATCTAACTGACTCAATTATCATGGAGATCTGGGGTCAATAACTAGATCACTGAATCTGTAAGGCTGCACTGACCATTTAGTTTTAATTTTCAGGCATATATTGTATAAGTTCATTGTTGCAGAACAATAAAGTTTCATGTTTTGTTTTTGCTGAATCCTAAAACCCATAAAGATCTGCAGTTGTTGCACACATTAAAAGGATTGAATCCTAACTTTTGCACCTTAATGTAAAAAAACAAACATGTTTAGTTTCCTTTAAGGAAAAGAAAACCCAGACTTTGGGTTCAGATTCTGGGGTTCTGTTTTCAGCACTGTGGCCCTGTGTTGCCCCTCTGGGTGTATATCCGTGCTGCAGACATCTTGCAATCCAAAGTCCTCCAATATGACAAAATGGAAGGAAAAACAAACAAATGTTGGCAAACAACTGTTATACAAACTGACCAGCATGTTGTGTTTTAGAAGTCCAGCAGGAAATAGGAAAGTTGAGTTCATGATTCGGGCTCCGAGAGTCTGTCGACGGGTTTTTTGGGGGTGAGGACATCTCTGCAGGCGCTCCTCAGGCGTGAGTCCTCTGCAGCAGCAGCAGCAGCAGCAGCAGCAGCAGCAGCGTTAGCGTCAAACAGCAAACACACAGCTCTCCTCTGATGAGTCCAAATCAGCTAAGAGGAGCTCCATCCCAGTCCAACAGGAAACACACCCCCCAGGACCCTGATTGGCTGATGCTGGAACAGCGGCGGACCGCACAGATCAGCTCCCCGCGTGAAACCTGGAGACAGGTCATCCACTTAGAATCCTGGTTTTTTTGCATAGTATATATGTATAAATATACACTATACCATAGTATATATATATATATATATATATATATATATATATATATATATATATATATACTATGGTATAGTGTATATTTATATATTTATATAATTAATATGCATACAAATTAATGTATACACATTTAATATATATATATGTATATACAGTATATATATAAATAATAGTATTTTATATATACATCCAAATATGTGAGTTAAGATGATGCCATTATGTGCAAATGGAAATGATCCAGTTTTTGTTAGAAATATGTAAAGTCTAGCTCAAGTTTAGGTCAATTTCAATATTATGCAATTCCACTGTTTCTTATATATATATATATATATATATATATATATATATATATATATATATATATATATATATATATATTTTGATAGCAAACACAGAAAAAATTCATCGCAATTAATCGCTATAATTTTTTTTATCTCAGTATTTGCCGACTACGTATTGTCTGTGATTAATAACAATATGAAATCCCACTCGAAATTCTAGACCTAAAACATTTAGTTTTAATTGCTCTCAATCTATTACAAAAACATCTGATTAATCGCACTTTTGTGTTGAGATTAATCACCAGTTAAAATTGATTTGTACAATATGGCACCGGACCATGGATCAAGTGGTCCGCTTTTTATGAAAAAGTGATCTAAACTTCAAAAATAGCGAGAATAAAGTACTAAAAACCGATTGAATATTTATTTTTTTCTGTAAGGTATGAGCGGTATAATACCCGATGAAATGTTTTAATGCACGGCGTGGAAGCCTGAACCACAGGGTTAAAGTGAAGGACTGTTTCTTCGATTAATTTGAGTTAATACATATTAACTCGTTAATTCTTTTTGATTAATAGCGTGCGTTAATGTTCACAGCCCTAAAATATATATACATATGTATATATATATATTAAATACTATAGTGTATATGTGTATATATCTATATAAACAGTGGCAGTGTGCAGTATTGAAATTAAGCTAAACTTGAGCTAGATTTAGCATATTTTTAATTGATTATTTCCATCCGCGTATCATGGGATCATTTTATCTCATTTCTGTTTAACTAAAAGAAAAACTGTCTGAATCAGGAAACAAGAAGTTATTTCCTGTGTACTTTCGTTCTAAGGTCTCTAAAAAAAAAAAAAAAAAATCCCAAACCGCAGAAAGAGCCGACTCACTTGAGCTGAGGTGATCTCCGCTGCTACGTCTGAGGCTCCGCCTCCTGCTCCGCCCCCACCACCCTGCTCTTGATCGACAGGTACATCTCCTCCTCCGGGTCGTAGTAATAAAACTTACTCAGGTAAGAGATAAGGGGTCTGCGGAGCAGAAAAACAACGTCAGAATGTGGATCTTCCACACAGATAAATAATGTGAATCATTTCTGTCTGCAAAGCAGCAAAAACTCAGATGTGGTTCAGAGACACCAGTTGACTCTGGTGCAAAAGTTTCTCCTGTGGGTATTTTAGAACAGGTTTGTAACCAGTTAGTGACCACGTTCAACACAGCATCAGGTTTTCTACATTTTATTTTGATTAAAAATATATTTATGTGAGAAAATATCCAAAGTACAGCGAACCAATAGAGCAATTTTAAATCAGAAAATGAGACAAACTCGTGTTTTTCAGCTCTGTTAAGATTAAAGTTTCTTTTTGTCGAGGGAAGAAAACTAAAAATGTTTTTTTTTTAAATCTAAATATGTTTCCTTAAAAGAGTTTGGAAAATTCAAACAAAGATGTTCATTTAGTCAGCAATGTATATTTAGGTCGACTGAGCGTTAGCATTAGCCGTCCTATGGGAAATTCCATTAAACATTAGCATCAAGCTAGTGGACTTTAGCTTTATGTGCTAAATCGATTTATATTTTTATGAATAGATTATTGATTTATTAAGCTTAAATTGAATAATCTATTTTATGAACCCAGCCCAAACCAAAAACGTCAAAAAGTGACGTGTAGGGCTTCTTATACAGTCATCATGAAAAATCTGTACGACAGGTGTACCCCTTACTGACCCTTACGTGATGAATAAGAGTTCATTATGACCTGTCACACGCAGCACGCCCGTAGGAAAATGTCCATGAACATTTTCTCTCTTGGGTTCACTAATATTTCCTGGTCACCTGCGTTTTCTGTACAGGTGTGACCGTTTTCACCTGCAGACGCCCGTATCCACCTGTAAAGGCTCCTGTGACAGCGTCCCTGGATTTAAATATTTATATTGTGATGGAAACTATGCAAATATATCAAATGAATTAACTCTGTACGAGTGGGATTATATACATTTAATTCTTCTCACTCATTTTTAATCTATAAATCAAAAGTCTACTTGATTTTAGTCAATTCCTATGGAGCTAAATTGGGGCCAATATTAATGGAAACCCAAATAAAACAACTTGAAAAAAATATTAAAAATATTTCAATGTCCGGAACTTTTTGTGATTCTAAAATAAACGTAATTATTTTTTTTAGGTTAAACTCAAAATTTAAATGTCAAGACTTTTCTTATCAGTCTCTGATCTTTTTTTCACCTTTAACTCTTTTTGTTGGCCCCGCCCTAACGCGCAACAACGGGGCCAAAAGTTTTGAAATGTTAAGATGCAAAACCAAAAAAAAAAGAGTTGAAACTAAAAACTAAGTTTTGGAATTCACATTTTGAATTTTGAAACCTAAAAAAACAGAACATTTGAGGCTTAAATCATTACGTTTATTTTAGAATTGCATAAAGTTGTGGACATTTTAATTTTTTTCTGGCCTAGCACCAATATTTTATCAAGATGTATTATTTGAGTTTCAAATAATATTGGTCCCAATTTAGCTCCATAAATTACTACTATATTCAATGAATTTTAGTTTGTTTTGTTTGCATTGTTGCAAAAATATATTTACTTATTTACAGTTCAGAGGACAAAATCTTCTAACATTTTTGTTGTTCTGCTTTAATCAATGCATTTCCTTATTTCTGAAATGACTTTCATATATTTAAAAACTTCAACGACCAAATGAAGAGGCTGATTTCGGTCATGGCGGGCGTCGGCGCGGCGGGGCTGCTGCAGACGGGTACCTGGGCAGTGGAAGCTCTTGGATGTGGTCGATGCGGACGATCTGTCGGATGCAGAAGCGGCAGAGATGCTGCAGCGACTTGACGTTGCTGAAGCGAGACACAGGATACAGGAGCTGGACCGGAGTGGGTGGAAGCCCTGAAACAAAGAGCGCCACTTTACACGCTGACACGTCCCGACCCGGCCAGCGAGCCCCCCGGGCGCCGGGCTCGCCGGTAACCCCACGGCCAACCCATTTATGAGTCGTTGTGACATCGTCCGCCTCGTCCATGGCCTCATTCCTGCTGCTGCACTTTAGCCAAATAATCCAATGCAAAGTGGAATTGACTTTTGCTCACATTTAAAGATTTTTCTTCTTTTTCTGCTGATCTCTGAAAGCAGCATCTGTCCCTTCAGCAGCTGAGAGCCACAAACACTAAAATAGAATCGGGTTTAAGAGCTGCATAACGTGAAGGCGAAGCTGCAGATTCAGTAAATCTCATGAATTTAGGCCGCTGTGACTCTAAAAATGACATTTGCTTGTTCTGGTGGAATTATCTAAACTTCACGCCTCTACCATTTATGGTACAAATGTTTGTAGAGATAAAAGTTCAGGTAGAAGACAGAGTGTGAACTCCTGCAGCTCCACAGCATTTCCCTTCATTCCTGCTTCTGATTGGATCAGACTAAACCCGGCTGACTGACTCCTCCCTCATGCAGGTTGACAAAGTGTTGAGGCTTCAAACTACAAGTTCTGAAATGTTCCTTCAGGTGATTCTTTGCACAAAACTGACAAGTGTTTGGAGAAGAGCTTCACGAAACGCCACAGGAAAAAAATGTCATAAAAAAACATAGAAGATGTTTTTGAGTGAAAAAATCTGCTGATAGATCCAGAAGAATTTGATTGAAAGAAGTATGGATCTTTATAAAACTAAAAATAATCTTGAAATTAGCCATAAAATCTTATATTTAACTATAATGCTCAGATTAAGTAGTATGTCATTAAATAAGTGTAAAAAAGTTTGATATCTTTAATGTAGGTACTTTTATATACATAAATACTTTTGTATTTTCTCCAAAATATCCTATTTAATGTCCAACTATCGTTATTTCCAGAACAGCTAAAATAAGACTAGAATTAAACATTTTAAGATAATGTTGTCAACCTTAAATGTATAAATTTCATAAGAGATGTTACTTAAAATAAATGATTTTTAAAGATTTGTCTTAAAACTAGTAATTTCACAACATGAAAAGTTACTTGTTAGGAGGTTTTATCCTATAAAGTGTATATTTATATTTAAAATATATGATTACCCATCCATCCATCCATCCATCCCTTCATCCATCCATCCCTCCATCCATCCATCCATCCATCCATCCATCCATCCCTTCATCCATCCATCCCTTCATCCATCCCTTCATCCATCCATCCATCCCTTCATCCATTCATCCATCCCTTCATCCATCCATCCCTTCATCCATCCATCCCTTCATCCATCCATCCCTTCATCCATCCATCCATCCATCCATCCCTTCATCCATCCATCCATCCATCCATCCATCCATCCATCCCTTCATCCATCCATCCATCCATCCATCCCTTCATCCATCCATCCCTTCATCCATCCATCCATCCATCCATTCATCCATCCCTTCATCCATCCCTTCATCCATCCGTCCATCCAATAATTTTCCCGTGATTTGCTTGAGGGACTCACCTGGGACTCGTGAGCGGAGGAAGTAGAGGAATTTGCCGTTCTTGGAGTGCATGATGGCTCTCTCGATGAACTCCACCACGGAGTGGCAGCGGTCCTCGAACTTCGGGTGACACCAGAGACTGAAGGTCCCTGGAGACACAAGTTTGGGATGAATCAGAAGCTGCACACCTTCAAGTTCTCTGAGTTTGACCCATCATGAGATATCAAATCAAACTTGTATCCATTTATTCATCTTTAGAACCCCTTCAATCCCTTCTGGGGTCACAGGGTTGCTGGAGCCTATCCAAGCTACCATTAGGCCAAGGCGGGGTTCACTCTGAACAGGTCGGCAGTCTTTTCCAGGGACGCACACTCACATGCACTTACACATGCTCACTCGGGAGTCATCAATGAACCTCTGAAGCACGTTTTTGGTGTCCAGAGAGACACGCACGTGTATGAGAACATGCAAACTCCACACAGACAGGTCCACACTGGGATTTGAACCGCAACCTGCTCGCTGTGAGGCAAGAGTGCTAACCACTACACCCCCGTGCAGCCCAGTGGCAGACGTATCAGTTTGGGGGCCCCAGACGAGCAATAACACGGGCCCTCTGCTGCGGCTTTAGTGATCATTTCAGCTTTTAGTAAAAAAATAAAAAAATTTTAACTGTGGAGTGGAGTCACTTAGAAAAAAATAACATTTTCTGCTCGTCGTTTTTCTCCTTTTCTGTACATTTTGTATTAGAGCCACCATGAAAGAAAACAGACATTTATATATGAGAATAAAGTCAATTTATGACTGAAAATGTTGTAATTTTACATGAAACCTTTTCAGACATTATCTTTTTCGTGTGAAGCTAAAACTTTTCCTCATAATTTTTGTACTTTTATCCAGTTTTTATCCTTGTATTTTTTTCCTCATTATTTAACAACTTTATAGTAGAAACATTTTGACTTTTTTCTCATATTTCTAGAACTCCATTCTCATAACATTCAGGGCTTTTTCCTCCTAATTTTATTACTTTGTGTTAGTAACATTTCCACTTGTCTCATAATTTTGACGACTTTATTCCTGTGAAATTTAGACTTTTTTTTCTCACAATTTTCCAACTATTCTTGTACACTTGTGATTTTATTTCTAATAATTTTACAACTTTATTCTCGTGAAATTTTAACCTTTTCCCTATAATTTTATGACTTCATTCTCGTAACATTTTGACTATTTTGTCTATTCTTTTTATCTATTATTTTCTATACTGTGTTTTTTTCCTGTTTTGTCTTCCTGCGCTTCAGGAAGAGCAACATCAAATTTCATATTTTCTCTTTTTCTTTTCACTTAACACTTCATCTCTTCATCTCTCCACTTTGTTTTTGTTTTTTCTCTTGGAAAAGATCCATTGCTGCAAAAACGCTGGGGGAGGACCAAACACTTTCACATGAGCTGTCTTAGGTCATTTCAGTGTTTTTTTTTAAGTTTTCAGCTCGGGGGCCCCAAGGTGTTGGGGGACCTCAGGCAATCGCCTACCTTTCCCTAATGCTAAGTCCGCCCCTGGTGCAGCCCACTTTAAAACTGGAATGTAGACATCATGAGTGATTCCCAGAAGTATTTATTCTCATCAGTTTATCAAAAAATAAAAGATGTAAAAGCAACATAAAACTTTATCAGATCTTGATGCGACCAGGAGCACCTTGATAACTTTGCTGCTATTTTTCTGTCTGAAAAGTACATGTTTATTCTTCAAAATCCTCAAAGTCGTGAATAAAAACGACTGAATGAATTCTGTGGTGTCAGAAAGCGGCTCAGGACTCCATCTGTCAGGAGAACTCATGCAGGCGCCGCGTCCATCAGCCTTCAGCGACTTCACCGCTGCATGTTCAGAACAATCCTAAACATCCGCGTTCCTCACAAACACGTCGCTGCCGATGCTCAGTAAGCAGGACGCGTGTCCCATTTCGCTCATCTCCTGAGGGTCGTGGGGAGAACGGAGAGCTGCTTTTGTCTGCCGCCGTCTTTGATTCCAGCAGAGTGACCTGCAGCTCTGCAGTGCTTTGTGTGCAGCCTCCTTTCTGCCCTATTGCATGAATGTTTGAGCGTGACTCACCGGGGTAATGCACGCTCGCGCAGAACACATGGTGCATGGCCATGTTACATGCATGAGGTGTTGACAGTGGAGCATATGGAGCCGTGTGGGAGGGAAAAAGCTCTTCAGTCTTCCTGAAGCTGAATCGTGTTTCTAAATGCTGCTGCGGAAAATCAGATTTCATTCATAAAAACTTCAGTTTGTTTGCTGTAATCTTCCTGTTTTATTGCACAAGGATTTCTTTCTTCCTTTTTGTCCATTAAGCTCCTTTGAAGCTCTTTGAATAAACGGTAATAGTGATATAAACTGTGAGTGCTGACACATAAAATGCGAACGGCGGCGCTCCTAAAGCGAGCATCACTGTTGGCTTGAATTTATCAGGACCTGGAATAATAAAGACCAGGCTGAGTGCTGCATCTGTAATGTACGGTTCTGGAGAAAAGGTCTAGAAATGTGTGCTCTAGAGAGAGGGCAGCTGATCAAAATGATTAGAAACCCAAATAAAAGAAATCGAAAAAAATATTGGTGTTTGGCCCAAAAAAAAAGAAAAATGTCCAAAAGTTTTAAAATCTAAAATAAGCTTTATCATTTCCAGCTTTAAATGTTCTTTTTTTTTTTCATTTTCAAAACTCAAAATATCATTTTGAAAACTTTTTTTCAGTTTCAAATTTTTTTTCACTTTCAACTTTTTTTTTTTTTGATTTTCGATTTTGAAATTTTCAGATTTAAAAAACAAACAAAAAAAAAGATTTGAAACTGAAAAAAAAGTTTTGAATTGAAATTTTGAGTTTTGAAACCTAAAAAACTGAATATTTGAAAATGAAAATAATAATTTAGAATAGCAAAATGTTTTGGACATTTTAATTTTTTGGGGGGCCAAACATCAGTATTCTTTCAATTTGTTTAATTTGGGTTTCAAATAATATTGGTCCCAATTTAGCTCCATACATCAACATGTTCAACATCAAAGAGCAGTAAAGCTAGTTTTAGCGAGGAACTCTTCCTGCTTTTATGATAAATAGGATTGTTATCTTTACAGAGCACCGTTGTGACTCTTCCTGGTCGGAAAAACAAGCCGTATTTTATCACTTGAACCTCCTGGGTGGTGTGAGGTGAGCCCTCCTCCACCAGGTGGATGTGAACATCCCTGAAGTCCAGCTCTGAGGAGACCTCATTTCTCGTTTTCATGGTTCTGTCCTGCACCCGTCCAGAACTGAGGGACCAGATTCTTTTCCCTATTCTCTTTTCTTTTGTGCATTTGAGCAAAATTTTCCCCCCAGCCAGCACACACCTTGTACCTGGAGAAAATGAATCTTAGTAATAGTGAACAACCCCCACCCCCATCATGTGATGACATCACAGCGGGTTTCAAAACAATGAATGGGCCCAAAATCTCACAAAAATATTTCTAAATCCACTGACAAAACTGAAACACGTGTGTTGGGGGTTTCCAATGGAAGTTCTGATATTATTATGGGATGGCTACAGGACCTACGGTTTGGAAAAAAAAATTTCCATGAGCAATCTTCTCAAAATTTCCCTCAAATGAACCAGTTTGAGTTTACAACCACAAGCAAAGTTTCGTTGACCTTTATACTCAGAAAGAAGCCGCCATCTTGAAAAAAAAAAATCCCTTTAATACCTTCAAGTCTAAACTCCTCTTAGGGATTTTAACTTATCGCCTCCTAACTCCTCGAGCATCACCGTGAAATAAAAATGTTGATTTTAGAAGATTAAACGGCGTTAGCTAATAAAAGTGGTGTTTCCATGGTGATCACTTTTTTTTTAATATAATATTGTGAAAATTTCAGACATGAATCCCTGGCCCAAGCTTAACGAAATGATACGACACACAATATGAACGTATTACGATTGACAAAAACACTTCAGTTTCCAAGGAAATTAAAAAAATTACTTTTGCCAATTCTTTTAAAAATGAAACAGACGTGTTCGTCACCCCCAGGCGACCAAAAAATAAAATGGTTGCTATGGAGATAAAACAAACAGAAAAGCCGCCATATTGGAAAAACACGTTTTCTAAATGTATTGTCATGTGTAGCTCTGAACAGAGAGGGAGAGTGGAGTTTGTTTATTCGACGCTCTCATACTCAAGTTCCTCCAGTTCACTCTCTGCAGTTTCACACACTTCACTTTAAACATGAACAGATGAAGAGTTTTTTACTTGGATAAAACTTTAAAAAGCGTGCGTGTGAAGGCCTCTCACCTCTGTAGTGCTCCATGCGAGTGTGATGCGTGACTCCCTGGGACCGGAAGCTGAGGCTCAGGATGTATCTGGGGTCTGAGCTGTCCCGGACCAGGAAGGACCCGTCGGGTTTCCCCTTCAGCTTCATCTCCGCGTCCTCCCAGTTCATGGGACCCCAGTACCAGCCGCACTGCAGAAGGACCAGCAGTGGATCAGTTTGAAAAAGTCGTTTCAGTCTCGTTTCAAACTACTGTCTTAGCGTTTAATGACTTCCTGCTTTATTTTGAAGAGAAGCACATAATGTGAATATTTATTTGATAATATTTATAATAAATATAAGTTACTGATATATGAAGTAAAATTAACTTTTAAAGTTATTTTCTTTTGTTGGTTTAGTTCAGACTAACTTCCAGTTTTATCGTGAAGCACATTTACAGAAATTGAAATTAATATAAATGCCTTTTTTAGCTAAACGCTTAATAATAAATTGGATCGTTAGTCTCTTGAGATCCCATATTAATAAATAAAAAAAACTATAAATAAATAAATAAATACATTTAAAAAAATATTTTTTATAGTATATAAAATAAATATATTAGTTATGTGTAATTTCAAAAGTTAATTTAACTTCTAATGTTATTTTCTTTTGGTTCTTTAGTTCAGATTAACTTCCTGTTTTATTTTGAAGAGATGCACATATGTGTAATATAATTTGGTATAAATATTATGTAATTGTATCTAAATGTATTAAGTATAAATATATTTATTTAATCATATTTGTTATATTAAAAAAAGTTACCAATATATGAGTGTGAAGATCCATATTTTTTTAAAAAACATTTAAATTAATGTAAATGTATTTTTTTAGTTTAAATATTTAAATGGGAGAATTAGTCTTTTAGAGATGACATATAAATAAATAAACACATAAATAAATAACAAATAAATAAATATTTTATAATACATAATAATAAATATAAGTTAGTTATATAGAAGTTTAAAAGTTCATTAAATCGGATTTCAACTTCTGAAGATATTTTCTTTTCTTGGTTTTGTTCTGACTAACTTCCTGTTTTATTTTGAAAAGAGGCCTTGTGTTTGTTCTTTTTCCTGAGTTCTGTTTAACGTGTCAGCAGGTTTTTAACATCTCCCTTCAGTCGAGGGATCTTCATTTTAATGTTTTAATCCTGGATTTCTGTCAGTAACTTAAACTCTATTTTCCTATCAAAGCTCATTCTGGACACAACAAGATTCTGAATAACAAGAATATTTTTATTTACATGTTTTCAAGCATTTGATGAAAAATACGCATCAGACCCTCCATCCTCTGAAAGTCTGATCATCGTTTCCATGGTGATTAAACTTCTCACAGATGATCATTTCTTACTAAAATGATCTTAAAAAGACCTTTGTTTACTCTCTATTTCGGTTTAAAATGTATATTTTTTCTCAAATAAAAGTTTTGTTTTGTGAATTTAAAAGATCCTTTTAGGAAAGCAGAACTGAAGCGGACTGCTGACGTCGTGGAGCGTTTCTGCTGAAAGTATGAAGCTGCTCTGACTCAAAAGCATCATTTCTATTTGAAGTAACACTGTTTTCGACTGTTCGCTCCTCTTCAGCGTGACCCGAGCTTCACTCATCTGGTTTTTTCCATTTCATTTTTTCCAGGAATGTGCAATTTTAAAAGCTTCATTCAGTCCCTATTATTGATTATTGATCACGTTAAAAGCAAAAACAGCCACATGACTGCTGAGTTTCCTGCCTGAATTCTGCTGAGGCGGCATGTTTTTGAATTTAAACTGAAAAGAGAGAATAATCTGAGCTGAAATGAAGAGCTGTGATTGGCTGATGCCTTCATGATCAAACACAGAAACAGACCACAGATTCTTTTGGGTCACAGATCAGAAAATGTCTTCATTTAAGTATTTTCATAATAATAAATGATTTTAGATAATCCTTAAAAGTGTCTGTTAAACTAAATATTCTGACTAAAAACTCCAACAGATGACGGGAAGAGTTCTACCTTTTCCAGCTCTCTCAAACTGGCAGTGAAGTTGCTGGCTTCAGACCGCCGCAGCGCACAGAGGACGGGAGGCGGAGCCTGTCTGGCGGGAAGCGGGGCGTCAGCAGTCGACGGGTTGGAATGAGGGAGGGCCCGAAGGAAAGCGTCTGATACAGAGAAGTAAACAGGACAACAAAAGAGTTTAATGTAAAACATACATTTGAATTTTAATCCAGAAAAAATCCCTGAATTTGGACATTTCCCATCAGCCCACATCTTACCATTGAGACTGAGGCTGTGCTGGATGGTGGCGTGGGAGGGAGGAGGGGGAGGCGGGAGAGGCAAGGGGAGGGACTGCAGGGAGGCGCCCATGACGCTCACTAAGAAGGAGCCGGGCTGAGGCCCGGCTATGTCGTCTGTAAGGAAGAAGGGAGGAGGACAGAAGGAAAACGCTTTGATTGGTTAGGAAAAAGGAAGGAAGGAGTTAGGAAAGGAGAGGAGGAGTTCTGAGCGAACGAAACAAGCCGACTCCATCCGGTCACAACGGGTCACTTTCTCCATGATTTGGTTTAAACCTTAAATTTTTAGGTTTGGGTTCTAAATTTGATTTGCGTGTTACAAAATAACAACACAAAACTGTAGATTGTAGAGACCCCTGGGTCAACTGGACCCATGTGGTTTACAAGTGGGCTGAAAATGTGGGCCCCAAAAGTTTCCTCAGTTTTTGCGCGGTGGCCCCACCTGTATTAGCCCACATTGGCTTAAGTGGGCACTCAGTAGGCTAGCTCGCTACGCTAGCCAGTCGCCTTGTGGATAGCTATCTTGCTACGCTCTCCACTAGGCGGCTGGCTAGCATAGTGAGACAACCTACTGAGTGCCCACTGAAGCCAATAGCGAAGTGAGCTAGCTCTGCCGGTCCTCTGTAGCTGGCGACCAGCATCCACAGGGCGGTTGCCTAGCGTAGCGAGCCAGCCTACTGAGTAGCCACTGAAGCTAATAGCGTAGCAAGCTACCTCTGCCGGTCCTCGGTAGCTCACTTCATTGTCCACCGTGCTGCTGGCTAGCGGCTGGCTAGTGTCCACCCAGCGTGCAGCTGCCTAGCGTAGCGAGCTGACCTACTTAGTGTCTTAGTGTATCTGAAGCCAATAGCGTAACAAGCTAGCTCTGCCGGTTTGTTACAATTTAAAAAATCAGTTTTTATCAAATTACATTTTTAGGTTGAGAAAATCATCAACTGAAAATGTTCATTTGATGAACACTAATAATTTTAAATGTAACAAATTACAGAGATTTTGTTAATGGATCCAAAATTTGCCCTTTTTACAGAATTCTGACCTGTTCGTCTGCCTTGAAAGAGTCCATCTCCACTAATGATCCTAAATCAGAAGCACCTGTTTGAGCTGCATAAAGACACCTGTCCAGCCCTTATGATCAGTAAAGCTCCAACTACTAACATGACCCAGACCAAAGAGCTGTCAAAAGACACCAGATACTAAATTGTAGACCTCCACAAGGCTGGAAAGCGCTGCCAAGGAAATTGGTGAAAAAACATCCACTGTTGGAGAAAATAGCCAAACATGACTGTGGATCTCCCTCAGAGTGGGGCTCCATGACAGATCTCCCCTGGTGGGGTCTCAGCGATCCTAAGAACGGTGAGAACTCAGCCCAGATCCGCTCAGTGACCGGATGAATGATGATCCCAAGAACACCATGTGAAGCATGGGGGTGGTAGCATCATGCTATGGGGGTGGGGACAGGACTACTGCACTATATTGAGGAGAGGATGACGGGCCTAGCCAGACCTACACCTAATAGAAACTCTATGGAAGGAGCTCAAACAACAGTCCAGAAACCTGACTGCTCTAGAGAAGATCTGTGAGGAGGAGTGGGCCAAAATCCCTCCTGCAGTGTGAGCAAACCTGGTGAAAACTACAGGAAACGTTTAACCTACATTTGGCTACTGTACCAAATATTCACACGGAATTTCCAGGTGTTCAAATACTTATTTGCCTTACTCTACAATGATTCACTTTCTCCACGATGGTGTAGTGTTCAATTTTTAAACCAAGAATCGTGGCCTCCCTACCAGTTTCTGTGCAGCTTCAGAACCAGAAAGGCCTTTATTTAACCTCTGAAACGCATTAACATGGCAGCTTTATGGTTTGTATGCTTTAAAAGACAAAAAATAAGACGGCAGAACAAAAAGATGGAATCATATTGTAGTAAAAAAACAAGTAAACATTCATCTAAAGGCATCTAAACGTAATTCGTGCGTGGGCCTCACAGCAAAAGGCGCCTTTAAAAGGTCAGAAAACAAACAGATTCAGGAATATAACTTTACATATTCCTGTGCTGCTCTTAACCCAGGGCTCAGCCCGTCACGCTCTCATACATTTATTCAAACAAATTCTGTGAGAGCAGGTAGATGTGTCTTTGTTCTTCTCTTTTTTATCTTTCTGCCAGATGTAAATTAAGTCTGTAGTTCTGCGCTGACCTTTCAAATCTCTCCTCCAATCAGATTACAGCAGATTAGAAAAACTTCTCCGGGTTTCTGCAAATCTATGAGTGATATTTAAGATGGATCTGCGTCGGAATGAAGCAGAAAACTGAAGGAAAGCGTTTCTTGATGCTCTGGTTCGGGTTTGAAAAACAGACGCGTACATTCAATCAGGACGGGAGAAAAGATTACCTAACAGGCTGAGACTTCGGCGTGGAGGAGGGGGAGGAGTCGGAGGGTGTGGCGTGATGGTCCCTCGCCGAGAAATATCCACGTCCACCAAAGAAACGGTCTCACCTGAAGCCAGAAAAACAGATTTGTTTAATAGATGAGAACAACAAAGGAAACTGCAGGAAAAACAAGAAAAAAATTTAGATTTTTTTCATGCAGATTTACTGAAACGGCACCAAACAGGATGTTTATGGAGAATTACACCCGGCTAATCAGCACAAATGACTGTAATAAAGAAAAACATCCAATCCAAGCTAATTGAGATGCTGCAGATTCCCTGTTTACCAAAACTGCATTCAGCAGTTGGTTCCTGGCAGCAGAAGCTAAATCAGTCGGTAAGAGCAAAGCAACAACTGGCTCCGAAAGTGCAGAGAAAGCTGGACCTGGAATCCTTCAGCCTGATGAGGAGCATCACGGACCAGCGGGAATGACTCTAACATCCAAGATGCTTCTGCTCTTAACGAGTCTGATCTTTTAACCTGCGAGGGATGTCTTCATAACAATAGAAGAGAACTAGAAAAGTTGCATTACCTGCAATAATGTTAGTGTGAACGCTTTACGCTGAAGGTAGTCGCTGAAGATGCTGAAGCTTTTTGCTGAAAATGATGATGCAATTGACTTTAATCGCTATAGAGATTTGCTGAAAATGCAAAATGTTAAATTTCCTAAAAGACTGGAAGTTTCATTAGAGAACTGTGAAAGAGCGCTTAAGTTTACCTACATTTCTCTGTAAAATTGCTTAAAAATCCCTAATACATGCCAATTTTGCAAAAATATTTAAGTGTGTCGCTTAAATATGAGCTAAACTCCAAATTAGCCTAAAATTCCTAAATTATTCTAAAACGTTAGCCTGTTGCTAAAAAAGAAGCTAAACTCCAAATTAGCTTAAAAACCCCAGTAGATAACAACTTAGCCAAAAACATTAGCATGTTGCTAAAATATTAGCTAAACTCCAAATAAGCCCAATGAGGCCGTTCTTTTGAGATATCGGACTATATAGATAAAAATGAATTGAATTAAATCCAACCGTTTCTATCAAGTTTTTCATTTGTTCTTTTCTGCTTCTTGTGTTTGAAAGACTGTGAAACTCTTTAGGACGTCTCCAAGCTGAAATCTGCTGCATGAATAACGCTGGCGTTCCCATCTTCTAGCTCAGTTTGCTCTGCTGACCTCCTCTGACTTCTCGACCTCGGCCAGGGAAACAGCTGGGGCTTTTTATTTCACTTTCAATCTGCTGTCCCGCCGTCGGGCGGAGCTGCCACTCCTCCTAAAGAAGCTCAGCAAAACTGTAAAGCTTCTGTATTTACTTCAGTCAGGATTAAACCACCGCAGGAGAAATTTCACAACGTCCTGCAGCCGACGGAAAACTATTGACACGTTTCTGAATTTGGGAAATGACGCTGACAGAAGGCACTGATGGGGTTTGAACTTCATCACATGATCAAAGCTGCAGACTCTCATTTCTCAGCACAGAGAGGATTTAAAGAAAAGAATTGCTTCATAGTGTAGCATGCTACAATGACTTCTTTAATTTCTCAAACCGTAAGAAACAAAGAAAAAAGACGAGTCCACTAATAAAGTCTCAGTCGGAGGGGCGGACCCGTACAGGTTCTGAGGGTTTTTGGCTTGTTCAGGTCCATAAGGGGAGCCGGTGTGTCTTGAGGCTCGTACGACCATCTCAAGGGTCATGAAAATGGGCCGTACCATTGTTGTGTGTCTGACCCTGGACTCACGCTGCATCCGGTCCGGCTCTAGCTGGTCTAGCTACGACTCCCATTGGCTACAGATGCCTGCTGCAGCCACAGGCTCTGCTGCCGACCTCAGGAGACTGAACTCACGTGGGTTCACGCCATAACCTGCCATAACCCGCCATAACCCGCCATAACCCGCCATAACCCGCCATAACCCGCCATAACCCGCCATTTCTGTAGGAAGTATTAGTAAACAAACATCATTCCACCGGGATTTTGATTTATATTCACAACACTTCCTTTTCTGCGCGACTCATCTTCATACGATGGGTAAGCATGGAGCTTGTGTTGATACTTTTGTCTTCTCTAGGCTTAAATGTACAGATTTGTCTGTGTTTTATACATACTGTGTAACACGTAGGGAGACCAGGGTTGGTTGTCACAGTGATGTCATGTTTACAACACCGAGAAAACAGCGGAAAATAGCCTTTATTTTGAAAAATCTTTAAACCAGCTCAGTGGCCTTGTGGTAGAGTGTCTGCCCTGAGACTGGAAGGTCGCGAGTTCAAATTAGTGCTGCCACAAACGATTATTTTAACAGTTGACCGCAACTGGATGTAATGCACACATTTTAACCATCGTTTGAACTAACTAAAATCTAGATATACAGCTTTACCTGCGATAATGCTAATGTGAATTCTGTAAGCTGAATTTGGCTGCTGAAGATGCTGAAATTGATAGCTAAAATCGTTGAAGCTGAAAGCCAACAAAACATTGGTTAAATGCCAAATTAGCCTAAAAAAACTGAAAAAGTCTAAGTTAGCCATAACAGCTAGCTTGCAGCTGAAATATTAGCTAAACTCCAAAATAGCCCAAAAAACTTTAATAAATGCCAAAATAGTCCAAAAAACTAGCAGAATGCCATTATAACTTTCAACTTTGCTACATTCTGACTCCATAAAATATAAAGTAACGTTTAATTAAACATTAAATTAGTCGCTGACTATTTTAATAGTGGATTAGTCGACTACTTGTGGCAGCCGTAGTCGTTAATAAGGTGCAAATACTGACTCCTATTGGCAACTGCTGCACAAACAAGGTGTGCACGTGATACACAAGTGACGTCTGTAGGATGTCCACACAAACTACACCCTCATTGCTTAATTTCTTTACTTCTAAAGTCAATTTAATTTTGTTCTACATGGCCTTCCATAGAAAGGTGTTCCCCCTTACTCAGCACTATTGGGTGTGTTACACACTTCTCTGTACGACACACCTGCGTCTCACCTACTTCACCTTTACACCTGAGTGTTGTAGAAGTGTTCACAGCGACATCGTAGAAAAAATGTGCATGAACATTTTCACTCTACCGATTCTCTGAGCGGTCTATGACTTTGATGTGGGTCACCAGCGTGACCTGTTCTGGTTTGATCAATTTTCCAACCATAAACTGCCCATAAGGACAGTCGTGACTCTTGGACGTCTTTAGCAGCGTTTACGTTCAATATTCCTGATTTAAACTAGGGCTGGGAATCACTGGGTACCTCACGATACGATACGATACGCGATACATGGCTCACGATATCGATAATATCGCGATACTGCGATAATTGGTAAAAATCCTCTCTAATAACTACCATTATATAGAACATGTTTTGGGGGGGAAATATATCCCCATTTATCTTTTTTTTTACCTTAAACACAATCATACTAAACAATTTTTCTTATTTTGTGCAACAAATTATAGACACTTTTGTGCAAAATTGCTGAAATCAGTAAAACTATGTCTTTGACAAACATTGACAACAACTGAATTGGAATTATCTGTCAGATTCAATGTTAACAATAGTAAACATGATCAGCAGTGACACTACTTAGTGCAGAATTGTTGTAAACAGAACAAAAATTAAATAGGTCAAGTAGTGACAGCTATCTACCTCCAAAAGAACGTCACACCAAAGGATGATGAATATAATGTTTTACAGCCTCTCTCAAAATTGACCTAATTTTTTGTGCACTTTTCTCTCACTTGAAAAGGGCTGAGCATCCAAAAATAAAGGCTGATTTACTCAGACTGTTACTCGAGATTATTTTTCCAATTTTTATCATTTTTCCATTTGGTCAGTCAGCAGTCAATAGGTAAAATCCTTAAAACACACATAATAATGGCAATAAATATAATTTTAAGTGCTTCAATTAATTTGCATTCTCCCTAATTTTACAGTGAATGCATGTACTTTAGTTTAATTACATTTAAATCTAAGTTCATACATCAAATCCTGCTTTTTTATTTAAGAATGACTTTAAAATTAACATTAGCAACAAATGATTACATTGTTTGAAAACGTCACATTATAAATTTATCAAAGTTACACCGTACAGCAGCAGGTTAAACATTGAAGTGCATGAAAGCGAAAATTCCGACGCTCCTTGAAGCGTACACAGACAACTGCGTAGCACGCGCTCAGTTCCCACGGCAAACAGAAAGTAAGTGATCGCTGACATTCTAGCGCTCAGACAAAGTCACTTCTTACCGGGTGGATCTCCTACAGATGGATGATAAATGCTGACAGGTAGACATGCTTCCCACACGCGCTACAGAGCCTGTATCTCACCGGTGCTTCTCCCAAATGAGCGCGTGCGTCGCTATTAAAAGTCCGACGCAGCGTGCGCCCATAGTTCCGGCGCGCGACTCAGACGCTCAGCGCTACAGCCTCTTTAAATGAAAATATAATATCGATACTTGGTGAGAACCCATCGAGAATCGATCGCAGGACTAAATATCGCGATATATCGCAATATCGATATTTTGGCACACCCCTAATTTAAACTGTTAGTTATTGCTAGAATGTAGACGGTCTGAGTGAATGCTGAGTCTGGAATCTCAGAAAAACTCTCATCAGGTAAATCAAAAACTCATCCAGAGTCTTAGAATAACAGAGAAAATCAGCTACTGAAGCGTTGAACCAAACTTTGAGAAACAAAATGACAAAAGAAATGTTAGCACTAAAGGAAACGGATTTCTTGAAAATTAGCATCTTTTGATGAGTCAAATTCTGACTCATATTTTCACAAAATCTGGAATTTTCAGGAAGAATAAAACCCTGAAAGTCATAAAATCCATGCTGAGTCAGAGAGCGGTTCCAAGATTGAGAATTTGCAAATTTAAGAACCAGGGGTGACTGAAGTTCATCAAGTCTCAATGTGTCCTACAGTCCTGAGGAACTGAGAAAAAAGCTTTTGAAAACCTGGAAGCTAAAGAAGAAGACGTTCAGCTGCTGCAAGACCTGTTAACTCTAAGAACAAACTAGCAAACGTTGTGAATCTCTGCTGAAGAACTAGAGTCTGTGAAACGAGAAGACACCACACTCAACCTCATCCTCCTCATGAAGAAAGAATTCTTCTCTGCATAAAGACCCTGAGGAAGATCTAACTTGCAGTCATTTCCACCAGCTTCTTTAAATCCTCTCCAGACACGAGTCATCTCCTGAGTCCAGCAGGTCACTTCTCCTGCTTCGGATCGTTCCCTTGAACTCGGTTCCTCTGACAGAAGATTTGTCAAAATACGAGGAGCTTCAATGACATGTTCTTCTGACTCAAACGACATTGACTTTTACACAAATACTGATAACAAAATCAACTTAAATGAACTTCAGCTCGTGAAGTTAGCAAGTTGATCAAACTGAATCTGTGAGTAAAAACTTCCCCTCAAAGATCATCTCTGCTCTAAAGAGTTCCAGGAATGTGTTCAGACTGGAAAAGTCTCTCCATCTGCTGAATTTAGTTCTGAACCTTCCGTTTGGTCTGTAATCAGAGTCTGTAATCTGTAACTAGAGATTCTGTTTGGAACTAAAGTCTGTAAACAAAACCTCGTGACTAAAGATCTCTTCAGTCATTGACCAGGAATTATTAGGGCGGGGCTAAACAGTGACAGAAAGAATAGTGGAAGTCCTGCAGTTTGCAATCCTTTGTTGGAATAGTTCAGTGATTCAAACTTCATACTTTGCTGATCAGTAAAGCTGCCACGATTAGTCGACTAATGATGACTAATTTAATAGTCGTTACTTTGACAGCTGACCTTTGACCCTAGATACCCTTTATATATAAAATTGATATTAAATTGTGACGTCATCTTGAGGGGCGGGGCAGCTGTCAAAACGAGTTTGATGGAAAGTATATTTCTTATCTCTCTCTCATGTGATTTATTTAATCTTGTTTTAATCCCAGAAACTGATGAAGATGCACGATTCATCAGAAGTTGAATAAACTATCATCTGATGGAAAAGGAGGAATGCTGATCAGTGTTCACGACAGATCGATTGTTGGGAAGTTGTTTTGATGAGCCTGAATTCATGCGACCACATTCCAATGAGTTGCTGTTCCATCATCGCTCCACGTTTGTCTTTTCCTCTCTGTTTACATCCCAAAATTCCCAGTTATAGTGGCCATTTTGGTTCAGTCGTTCCACTCCGAGCGTGGAGGCTGTTCAGACTGAGGAATCTCAAAGCGAATCCACCACGAAAGTCAGAGACACAAAGTCCCGGTGTTGAGCCAAGATACGTTCCCCCTGCCAGAATGTGTTTCCCTGGTCTAAGACGTGTTTGTTTTTGTTTTTTTAACACTCATATTTTGTCCCAAAACACATAATTAGAAGGCAGATGACTACAATATACTTAATTCTGGGGCTTTTCTGTCATATTTGCATTTTTCTCACATATTCTGTGTAAAACAACGACAGTTTCTTCTTTTAAAAAACGGAAAAAGACAACCTCTTTTTAGTAATTCAGGATAAGAAACGAGATTTATAAAAGTAACTTTGTGATGGAAGCATGTAACAACAGCTAGTTGTTAAATAGTTGTTTCTACTGTAAATTATTGGGGGGAACACATTCTGGCAGTCAGACTCTGTGACCCTGTCGTCTTACGTAGAATGTGTAGTAAGAAAAAACATCAAACATGACAGTAAACTCTGAAAAGCCCCAGATTTAATGATATAGCGTAATCGTCCGCCTTCTTCTTATGCTTTTTGGGACAAAATATGAAAACACAGTCTGAGACCAGGGACACACATTCTGGTGGAGGGAACGTCCTTTGACACAACACCAGGACCAGGTGTCTGACTAGTGGTCTCGGTTTGTTTCAAACTGGACTGAACTCCGGTTTACTCTGAGATTCATCAGTCTGAATAGACTCCACGCTCGGAGAGGAACAAATGAACCAAAACAGCCACCGCAGCCAGAAATTATGGGATGTAAACATAGAAGCAGACAAACTTGGAGCAACAATGCAACGGGGAACGTACCTTGGCACACCACCACGACAGGTGTCTCTGAGTTTTGTGGTGGTCTCGGTTCGTCTCCAATCGGACTGAGCTCCAGTTCACTCTGAGATTCTTCAGTCTAAATAGATGCCACGCTCGAAGGGGAACAATTGAACCAAAACAGCCACCGTAGCCAGAATTTATGCAATGTAAACAGCGAGAAGCGGGCAAACGTGGAGCAACGGCGAACATACATTGGCATAACACCAGGACATGGTGTCTCTGACTTTTGTGGTGGGATACTCTGAGATTCTTCCGTGTGAATAGACTCCACGCTCGGAGAGGAACGACTGAACCAAAATGGCCACCGTAGCCAGAAATTATGGGATGTAAACAGAGAGAAGGGGACAAACGTGGAGCAACAATGCAACGGGGAACGTACTTTGACACAACACCAGGACGTGGTGTCTCTGACCTTCGTGGTGGTCTTGGTTTGTCTCCAATCGGACTGAACTTCGGTTCACTCTGAGATTCTTCAGTCTGAATAGACTCCACACTCGGAGTGAACACTTGAACCAAAATGGCCACCATAGCCAGAAATTATGGATGTACCATGACACAACAGCAGACCAGGGTCCACTTGGGCGTATTCAGGCTAAAATGAGTTCTGAATTATCAGGGAAATGAATTCTGGTTCACCTTAAGCGGAGCAGATGTGTCCAGTCTATCACTAGAACCTAAGAACTATAAGGTTTAGATTTATTATCTCTGCATCTTAAATCCTGAGGAAGTAAAAAACAATAACGAGCAACAGAAACATATTTTGCTCATTTCCAGTAAAGAAGCTGAGTTTGAAGAAAACAAAACAGAATAGTTTTGGTGGTTTGATAAAATTGGAAGGAACTCATTAAAGTTGTTGGAAAACTTTCCCACAAAAAGACATATTTGACTCTTCAGAGCAGCTGACCTTTCTCTCTCCTTGTGGTCGTGTGAACATTTGGCTCAGAGATAACTTTGGAGTTTTTAAGTTCACTTCAGACGCTGTTGTGCAACTAAATCGTCAGATTCTGAAAGTCCTCTTAAATGCACATTTTTATCGACTTTCTCATCTGTATTTTGGACTTCCCCGTCTCGATTTGTAAGTTGAACTGTGTATTTCCTGCTGCTTAGCGCTGAGCTGATTATCACAAACTTCTGTTTCCTTCTCTTCAGCTCATTTGATCAACTTCTACAAAGTAGTTGTGAGTATTTGTGCTTCTTGCCGTTTTTGTGCATCAGTTTTAGTGACATTGTGGCTCTTACCAGTGAAAGCAGACAGGGAGGCTGAGAGGGAGGCAGGGTTGAAGGCACTTTGGGCCCTGGTCAGTCTGGGATGGATGTGGCTGCAGAACATGAAGAAGACAGTGAGAAGATAGCAGGAGGTTTAGTGCAGCAGGATGATGAAGCGCTTCAGTTCTGATGTTTTTTTAATCACAGCCTTCTGTCAGGGAGCTGCTTAGCAGTGAGTGTGAGGAAGGTGGAGGATGACAGAACACAAAGGTTTCAAGAATGCAGCATCTGACAGCACGGAAATGTTTGGAGAAGGAGGAATCATATGGAGCTAAATCGGGCCAATATTATTTGAAACCCAAATAACACAAATTGAAAAATATATATATTGGTGTTTGGCCAAAACTTTTTGCTGTTCTAAAATAAACTTAGTTATTTTCAGCTTCAAACGTTCTGGTTTTTAGGTTTCAAAACTCAAAATTTCAATTTGAAAACTTAGTTTTCTGTTTCAACTCTTTTCTTTTATGGTTTCAAATGTGAAGATTTCCGTTTCAAAACTTTTCAGACAACTTGAGCTTCAACAGTGTTTTAGTCATTTTATACAAGCATGAGGACGATTTTTACGCCTGTGTGTAACAATAAGATTTGAACGGGCTACAGCAGCGTTTTGGACGCACAGTTATTTTTAAATTTCCCCAATGTGGGACTAGTAAAGGTTTTCTTAATCTTCTAGGCAATAAAACTCTGATTTTAAACATCTGTCTGTATGGAGCTAAATTGGGGCCAATATTATTTGAAACCCAAATAAACAACTTAAAAAATATTGGTGTTTGGTGTTTAATCATTTTCAGCTTCAAATGTTCTGTTTTTATGGTTTCAAAACTCACAATTTCAATGTCAAAACTTTTTTATTTTAGTTTAAAATCTTTTTTCCACTTTAAACCCTTTTTGTTAGCCCTGCCAGAATGCGACACAACAGGGCCAAAAGTTTTTTAACTGAAATTTTCAGATTCAAAACCATAAAAAAAAAAAAAAAGTATTGAAACTGAAAAAAAAAAGTTTGGAAATTGAAATTTTGAGTTTTGAAACCTAAAAAACAGAAATTTGAAGCTAAAAACAATTAAGTTCATTAAAATAACAAACATTTCCGGACATTCTGAATAGTTTTTGGCCAAACCCTAATATTCTTTTTTTGAGTTGTTTAATTTGGGTTTAAATAATATTGGTCCCAATTTAGCTCCATAGACTTGGGACAACTTCAGACTTTGATAGTACTGACTAAACAGCCGTTTTTTGTAATCGTATTTATCATAGTTCTCAGAGTCAGTAAATGCACCGGGACTGAAGTTATCCCTTCATCGATTTTGATTGGTCCTTTGTGTTAGCTCCGCCCCAACGTGCCACAATAGAGCCAAAAGTTTTGAAACTGAAAATTTGGAGTTTTAAACCTAATTACCAAAACATTTTATCCTAAAAAATAATTAAGTTTATTTTAGAATAGCTAAACGTTTGGGACATGTTTCCTTTTTTTGGCAAAACAAATATTTTTTCTTTATTTTTTTTTATTTGGGTTCGAATAATATTGGCCCCAATTTAGCTCCATAGAATCAGATGACAGAGGAGCTCAGAGACACGTTTCCTCCATCATTCAGAGATTGATAATTGCAGCTGTTATCAGAGTATGTTAGCCTCAGATCGCTGTTGTTTGGGGTGTTTTCTGTGACCCACCTGTCCGGGTCGTGCTCTCCGCAGGGGGAGCCCGCCATGTCCACCAGACTCCCAGCAGAGGACACGGAGTAGGCCACGGAGGGCCTCTTGTCCAGGAGGTGGCTGGATCCGCTGCAGCTTTTAGTCCGGAACAGTTTGCTGAGCCGCAGCTTCAGGGAGCCCTTTTTGGACTTCCCCGGGACTTTCAGCGTCTTTTCCGCGCCGCGGCCGGTGGGAGTCCGCGGCGCGCTGGCGCACCGCTCCGGCCGCCTGCCGGGCGTCGACGCCTGGCTGGGGTTCGGGCTGGCGGCCCAGGGGGGGTCGTGGGGGCCACCTCCGTGGAAGCCGCACACCTGCGCCGCCGCCCCCGCCTCCGGGGCGCCCTCCTCCTTTACCTGCCGCCTCAGCTCCACCTGGAAGCTGCTGATGGAGAACGCGCCGGACATCTCCTGGACCACCTCCCGCTTCCGGTGCAGCAGAAAGTCGCGGCGGCCGTCGTCGTCCTCCGCCGGGTCCTCCGGGCAGCCGTCCATGCCCAGCCCGTCGCCGCTGCCCAGCCCCTCCAGCACCAGCAGGGCGTCGCTGGTCTCCGTGGGGTCGTCTCCGGGCGGCACCCCCGCCGCCCCCGACCTGTGCGCGCCCTGGCACGAGCACTGCGGGAGCTCCCCCGCCTTGAACAGCATCTTGGGGACGGCGCCGACTCCCAGCTCCCCGAACCTCCGCGCCAGCTCGAACACGGCGCCCTCGCGGTCGCCCGCGCCGCATCCCCACGCGGAGCTGACCACGGTGAGCGGGGTGGAGCGGTCCGACAGCACGGGCCAGTCCGGCGGCGCGGCGAGCAGCCGGTGCCGGCGGCACAGCTCCGCGGCTGCCGGCGCCTCGGCGGGAGCGGTGAGCGGCGGCGGAGCTCTGCATCCGGGGTCCTGCGGGTCTTGCTGCCGCCGCTGAGCGTCCGTCGGGCTGCGGGGGTTGTTGTTGGCGGGCGGGCCGGAGCCCGCGCTCTGCTCCAGCGCATCCCGCGGTGGATCCAGCCGGTCGAGCTCCAAAATGCCCTCCCCGTTCCGGATGATGTTGGAGAACACGAGCAGCTGAGGCCGCAGGCCGGAGCTGGGGGCGAAGTCAAAGCCCGGGGCCTCCACGGAGCTCTGCGGAGCGGGAGCGGCGGACAGCGGGGCTCGGCCCTCCGTCCCCCCGGCGGCAGGTGCAGCCGTGCCGTCGCCGCTCGGCTGAGCTTTGTTCAGGAATCCGCCGGGATGCTCGAGGCCCGCGGGGTCTCGGCTGATGTCCAAGCCCGCTTTGACGCCGCTGTGAGCCAAGACCTCCTTCCCCAGCGCCGACACGACTCCTCCCGGCGGCAGATTCCCGTTTTCTGCGTCCAAGCGGTCGTCCTCGGCCGCGGAGACCAGGCGCATCAACACAAAATCGGGCGACATATCTTGCGCGTTGTTCATAGTTATTCGACAGCGGATCCGGATTACCGTCGATCTGCGTTCACATAGCTAACCGCGGGGATGTGGCTCCTGTGATAAAGAAAGGGCCAAACCGCTGCTGCCTCGCGCGCGGTCGCGAGCGCAAAAACGGAGACGAGGCGACTCCCTCCCTCCCCCCTCCCGCCCTCCTACCAGCGGGCAGCATCCATGTGTGAATGATCGGACAAACGACTGCGGTTCGCTCCCGGCGGCGGCAGGCCGACCCCGGGTCAGACATGCGGTCTGCTTTCCGGCTCCGGGACTCACAAACAGAGGAGTGTCCGGTCAGCGAGCGCCGTCTGCCTCCCCGGTTCCCCGCCAGGCCCCACCCGCTCCTCCTGTAACGCCGCTCCATGAGCACCAATGATGAGAGCCATAAATTCAGCAGTGGCGCTTTAACATCCCAGACTGTTCCCGCTCAGCCTCGCAGAGACGCGCTGCTGCTGAGGACATTTCCCGGGAAAACAACAAACAGAAAGACAAAAACACATTCTCATCTCATAAATGAACTTAGTGACACTTTTAGCTTCACATTTTCACCAAATTTGCATTATTTATTCGAGAAAAGTGAGATTTCAAATGAACAAATCGCTGATTAGAATCAGACACAGTTTTCAATTGAATTTATCTACAACAGAGTTATCAAAGTCAATCATACAAGAGGCAAAAACCAAAACACGCCTCAGGTAGAACAGGAGTAACATCTATTGAACATTTTAAGACAATTTTTACAAAACTGTAAAACCGTAACTTTTTAACATATTTATGAACTAGATATACAACATTACCTGTAATAATGCTAGTGTGAATGCTGTAAACTGAATTTGCTTGCTGAAGATGCTAGTGCTGATAGCTGAAGATGCTAAAATTGATAGCTGAAAAAAAATCTTAAGTTACCTAAAACAGCAAGCATGTAGCTGAAATGGCAACTAAAAACCAAAAATAGCTGAAAAAAACCTAACCAAAATAGCTAGCATTTAGCTGAAATATTACCTAAACTTGAAAATAGCCTTAAAAACTGAAAAAAGCACAATTTAGCCAATACAGCAAGCATGTAGCTGAAATATTAGCAAAACTCCAAAACACCATGAAAAGAGTTTAAAAAAGCCAAAACAGCTAGCGTGTGAAAATTAGCCAAACTTAAAAACAGGCTTAGAAAAGCCTAAACTAGCCAAAGTAGCTAGCATGTAGCCGACATATTAGCTATAGTCCAAAATAGCCTAAAAGCCTAAATTAGCTAAAACAGCTAGCATGTAGCTGAAATATTAGCTAAACTCCAAAAATAGCCTAAGAAAATCTTAGTAAAAGCCAAAATAGTAAAAAAAAAAACTAGCAGAATGCCAAATATTAAAACTGTAACTTTTTAACATATTTATGAACTAGATATACAAAATTACCCGTGATAATGCTAGTGTGAATGCTGTAAACTGAATTTGGCTGCTGAAGATGCTAGTGCTGATAGCTGAAGATGCTAAAATTGATAGCTGAAAACGCTACAGCTGAAAAAAAAAACTTAAGTCAGCTAAAACAGCAAGCGTGTTGCTGAAATGTTAACTAAAAACCAAAACTGGCTGAAAAAACTTACCAAAATAGCTAGCATTTAGCTGAAATATTAGCTAAACTTGAAAATAACCTTAAAAACGGAAAAAAGCACAATTTAGCCAAAACAGCTTGCATGTAGCTCAAATGCTAGCAAAACACCATGAAAAACTTAAACGAGTTTAAAAAGGCCAAAACAGCTAGCATGTAAAAATTAGCCTAACTTAAAAACAGGCTTAGAAAAGCCTAAACTAGCCAAAGTAGCTAGCATGTAGCTGACATATTAGCTAAAGTCCAAAATAGCCGAAAAGCCTAAATTAGCTAAAACAGCTAGCATGTAGCTGAAATATTAGCTAAACTCCAAAACAGCCTAAACAAACAAACAAAAGAAGCCTAAACTAGCCAAAATAGCTAACATGTTGCTAAAATATTAACGAAAGTCTGAAATAGCCTAAAAATAAAAAAAGCCTAAATTTGCTGAAATGTTGGGAAATGTTAAATGTATACAACCAACCAAATAACATCTTCATTCATTCATTCAAACAGCTAGCATGTAGCTAAAATATTAGCTAAACTCCAAAATAGCCCAAGAAAATCTTAGCAAACGCCAAAATAGTTAAAATAGCTAGCAGAATGCCAATTATTAAAACTGTAACTTTTTAACATGATTATGAATAATAAAACGTCAGGAATATTATTCCAGAATAAATCAACTTAAACCTTAAATAACTTTGAATATTTTACTCTCCATAAAAATATATTCAGTTAAAATTACACAAGTTAGAAATAAACAAAACGTTAAAACACTCAAATTTCTTTACGTTCGTGTCATTTTATATGAAAAATTACATTTATAAATGTCCTGAAAGAGTTTGGTCTCCATAAAATATATCCTGTTAAAATTATGCAAAGAAATGAAACTTTTCTGTCATGAACCGCCTGAGCCTCAAAGGTTCTTTTTCCCGCTCAAGGTTCTGCTGGTTGATCTCACCCTCCTCTCAGTTCCTCTGCTCACTTCTCCATGGCACCAAAAAAAAAGGAACTACAAAATCCTAAATTTGTCTGTGAATTACCGAAAACTCAGCACAAATCTGAAGCAGCTGGAACTTAGAAAAGAAGATCCTTCAGGAGGATTTGTGGAACCCAAATGTGGAACCAGAACACCTTCAAGATTTGGATGATCATTGAAGGATTGAACGGGATCCAAACGGATCTGAATCGATCAAAATAAACCACACACATTCAGTCTGAAATTCTAGATAAATGTAGTGATTCTTCTCCACAGTCTGTGTGTTTTAAGTCACTAAAAGCTTTTTTTTTTTTTTTTTTT
>NW_023416880.1:641197-671471 GCF_002922805.2 Oryzias melastigma | reverse complement strand
GTTTCGACTTGAGTGAAGTCCTCATATGGACCAGCAGAGGGCGCCGTCAGATCAGGGATTCATCCAGGGATTCCAGTCTGTAGAAATGTCTGGACGGTCGTTGTGGTTGCTGGTGCAATTTTAGGTAAAAGAAAAAAAAAATGAATCAACAGTTTGATGTAAATAAATTCTGATAAAATACAATTCATGATATTGAGCAATCAAGATACGAATATGAATATTTCTAATGAAATCAGTGTATTATTGTCAAAGAAATAACAGAAATGAAGTTTTGGGGGTTAATATTGATGATTATCCTTCCTGGAAAAATCATATTAAGCATAATTAGACTAAAACAGCAAAAATGATTAATATGCTGTATAAAACTAAATAGTCAGTAGATACTAGTTGCTTATTATAGAACTCCTTTATAATTTCATAGCTGATTTATTAAATTGCAATTTAGGGAAATGCAAATAAAACATAAATTCTATGTTCATTTTGTAAAAAAAAGCAATAAAAAATCCCACGAGGTCCTATAGGTACCAGTGTACTCCGTTATTTTTTACAAAAAACAAAAATAAGTAAATTAACAGATTCAGTCAAATATTATATTTTAAAGTTAAAGTACATCATAAATGTTTACTATGTTTTATACAGAGTAAACACAATGACAAACAAAGAATTTCCCCCCTTGGGATTAATAAAGTATATTGATTGATTGATTGATATACAAAATAATTGTTGAAAAAAGAGACTAAACATCATTTATAAAGGATATAAAGAAATCTCCATTTAGAACTAAAATGAAACAAACTTCAGTTTGAATCAGGTTATGGAATGATCTTCAGCATATCAAAGAGGCAAAATCAAAACATGTAAAAAAAAAGGTTAAATATGTAATATTCTAAAGTTTGAACAAAATAAATGTTGTTTGTTTTGTATATATTGTCATATTATGTGTTTAAATGAAGAAATGCATTTATTGGTGTTTGCTACTGTTGAATTTTTTTCTTGTTTTAAGAGAAGGGTGCGGAGCTCTTAGTGGGAAATCTAAGAAAAATGAAGTTTAAAAAAAAATTACTATCTTTTGCGGAACACATACTATCTCGTGCACACCAGTTAGTATCTCTTGTGCACAAGACAGTAATTTTTTAAAACTTTTTTTATGTCCCCTTAGGGGCTCTATACAAAAGGAATAAAAAAAAAATAAGTTTTCTTCTTCCTGTTCCCCTTTGATTTTTTACCAAAAAAATAAAATAAATAAATAATGAATATTTGTTGTAATTGTTTTAAAAGTAAAAAATAATTTTAAAAAACATCCTCAAAGCTTCTTTTTTTATTTTTGAGGTTTGAAACATTTGGGAGTAAATTTTCCTTCAAGGTTTTTGGTGAAAATTGTTGTTAAAAAGCAGGAGCCGCTCTGTTGGTAACAGACTTATCTTACTTCTTGTTTATCATCACACTTCTCTGAAAAACAGGAAATTGCCCAAAAGTTTAGTTAAGTTTGGCTCCATCTGTATCACTACAGTTCTTCCTTCTTCTCAAATAAATCAGTTTTTTACCTCCTTACTATCAAAACGACTTTTATTCTTTTCATTTTTTTCTTTAATATAAATTTTTTTACCAAATATTTTATATTTGACCAAGTATTCTAAAATACCTGTATGCATTTTCAAATATTTTATTTAATAACTTGTACATTTTTTAATAAACTTTTGATTTTTCAGTTTATTAAAAAATGCATGAAATAAAAGAGATCTGAGCTGAACGTTTATTTCAGTTTGAGGTTTCTTTGTATTTATTCTGCATCACAGAGCTCGTCTTCTCCCGCGTTGACTCACACTGACATGCAGGTGGCGCTGCAGGCCGTCCAGCTGCCTCCTCAGAGTGCATGCTAGGAGAGTGGATGAAGGCCCATTAATCCTCATTGTGCGCCGGTGTTCCTATCAGAGGTTTATGTGGAGTAATCAAACTAACAACCTGCTTTCCACAGTTGAGCACTAATGTAATGCGACCTGGAGGTCACAGCTGGGCGACATTAACGTTACACATTAATCACTTTTATTTTTAGTTTGCATCTTGACCCGGCGACTCTTTGTGTTCCCTCTTTTTTGGAGTTTGTTTCAGAGGATTGTCTCTGAGTCTGGGGATTCACATATGTGGAGTAAAACTTTTTATTTATTCTGAAACTCTTTGTAAAGTTTTTCCAGACATGTTTCCTACAGAAGTCTGAGGGAATCTGTGAATTTCACCTGAAATTTGTTTGTAATTTAATTCAATTACATGTTGAGTCATTCGTTGGAAAAAAAATTTGTTGTTATTTATTAAATGACACCTAAAACTTTCATTCTATGTTGTAAAAATGTTTCGTTAAACATTATTGGGGTTTCCGCTGTAATATTAATCATTTTTTTTCAGGTTGAATTTTCAGTTTTTGCAGGATTTTATGTCACTTGTGTGAATAAAACAAGGAAAATGACATGATAAGATAGTGTCATATAAGAGAGGTAGTGATGATTAAAATGAGACCAAATAAAATAGTAGGTAGTTGGCCTACTTGAAAATGCAGAAGTAAATATAAAAGTAGATCCTAGTTCCAAAGGATTAAAGACAGATTGAAAAGGATAAAAAAATGTAAACAGTCAAACTTTTTAGGGATCTGAATCAAGAAAATCAACTTTTTAATAAAGCCTTTGGATGAAATCTGGACTTCTTTCTAGAAACGTTTCACTGTGATGAACCCTTTTGCACCAGTTGGTGACACGTTGAATAACTAGATGACAAGAAACTCGATTTCAAGACGTCAGCTGGAGGAAGGAGAACCTTCACTGAGTTTGGATGAAAGCAAAACCTCTTTAGGAAGACTTGATTACAAACAACAAAGAAGAGCAAACAAGCAGAAAACAGATAAACTATCAGAACCGTTTTAACCGATCGGGGACTCCTCAAAAATTAGAGACACAGATTCTAGTTACATAAAAAGTCTGTGGACTTTTATTTTACAGCAAAACAGTCAAAAGTGATCAGAAAGTGTTTACCTTGACTGTTCAAATTAAAAATAAATGTGTATCATTGTGATCCAGGTCATTCAGAACCTGAATCAGCAATCCTCCGGCTGGTTGAGTCCCAAACCCTTATTTTGAAATGTAACACTTTAAGCTCACTTCCTGTTGTTTACATATTGCTGATGCTTCACCTCTGCCCTGGTTTTCCTGATTTTTCCATATTTAATATTGATTTATTGCTTATAGTTTTCTCACAGTCTCTGTAACCATGACAACAAAGATGAAGTCAAAGGAAAGGTTCATCCCTATGACTGTATAAGTGGAGGGAAGCTGTGTGATGCACCACTTTGGTTTGTTTTGGACAGAAATGAAAAACAGATTTTCCCAAAACCTGGAAGTAATTGAGCCCATTGACAGTACTAAAGAACTGGACCAAGCGCATGTGATGTCATCCATAAAAAATAGTTTACTTACAACTTAGTGAAGTCAATTCAGGCGCCATTTTTTCACAATGCGTGCGGCGCCATGTTGGAACCAGACGTCTCCAGTAATCAGTGATTGGTCCGAGTCGACCTGAGTCGTTGTTTCTATGGCAACCACTCTCACCAATCCAGAGTGAGCTTATTGGAAGGCCACACCCCTACCACTTGAAAGCAGGCCACACAAAATCTTTCAATCAACCGTTTAGAACATTGTGACTTTGGGGCCAGCAGGCTCCGCCTACTTTTATTGAGGCATCTGATTGGTTAGTTTATGACTAGAACGACAAGGACAATTATCCAGAAATAAATGAAGAAGATTATTAAGAAGACTTTAAGAAAAAGGTATCAGAGCAAGAATGGTTATTCCGACCAATAGAACGCCAAGGGGGAGGAGCCACTCTGTCCATTTCCAAAATACAGTTGAGTTGTTGGAGCATGCTCAGTGAGGAGACGTTATTTTTGCTACTATTTCACATTGTAGTAAATGCAATTAGATTTGATAGTTGGATGCTTTTATTTTTAAATGTGCTTCAAACAGGAAGTTAGGTGGTGGATTCAAAGTTCAGATTTCAATCTTATCAGAGTTTGACGCTCAGAAAACTTTGGAAGTTGCTGGAACATGTTCAGTATGTGTCTTCACTCACTGCTGACTGTTTTAGCCACAGAAACTGCAGGTTTTACTAGAAAAATGTGATAAGGATGAAATTTTACTGAACTTTCTGCAGCCATCAGTGGACATCTGGAGGACGCAGGTCTATGGAGCTAAACTGGAGCCAATATTATTTACAACCCAAATAAAACAACTTAAAAAAATATTTGTGCTTGGCCAAAATAAAAAATAAAAAAATTAAAATATCCCAAGATTTTTGCGATTATAAGATAAACTTATTCATTTTCAGCTTCAAGCATTCTGTTTTTTAGGCTTTAAAACTCAAAATTTCAATGTCAAAAGTTTTTTTTTTCAGTTTCAAATCTTTTTTTTACATTTAACTCTTTTTTTTAGCCCCGCCCAAACGCGCCACATCGGGGCCAAAAGTTTTTACATTGAAATTTTCAGATTCAAAACTGGAAAAAAAAGATTTGAAATGAAGTGTAAAAAAGTTTTGACAATGAAAATTTGAGTTTTGAAGCTGAAAATAATAAAGTTTATTTTAGAATAGTAAAAAGTAAAAAAAATCTTATGGCCAAATAACAATATTTTTTTTCAAATTGTTTTATTTGGGTTTCAAATAATATTGGCCCCAAATTAGCTCCATACGCGTCCCCCTTACCGTCTGCTGAACTGCAGCACCTTGACGTCTCTGCAGTGAAGTTCCGCGTCGGAAGTGGCGCTTGTGAGTTTGCGTGTGCAGTTTGGTGATGGTGTTGAGATGCCTGTTGCCATGGACACCAAAACAAGGACTCCTGCCTGCGTCGCTGTCTTCTCCTTCCTCTCACGTTTTCTCTGTCCTGGACGGACTTGTTTTGTTTTTGCACTCTGGTTCAGGCGAGCACATTCCTTGACGTGGTGAAAACCTGGAAACAAACATTCAGGAAAGACGTCAGGATTAACATCCTTGGCGTTTCTGTGCTTGCATGTGTCTGCTGGAGGGTTAATCCATCCAGCCAGAGGGGAGGTTCTTGATGGTAAATGCAGCAGAGCTTAGCCTAACACCCATCTCTGAGCGGCTGCATCATCCTCTCCTCTGTGGAGCCGCACACAACAGATGTAACACTCTCATCACCTTTCAGCAGAAGTGAGCGTCCCCGTGGATATGGAGGAGGGAGTCACGGGGTGAATTAAGGCAGAGGGAGGGAGGGAGCATCGCGCGGCGCCGTCAGACGGGCTGGAAGCAACAGATGAGCAGGACATGCAGGAAGTTGGAGGAACATCTCAGGAAATCTGCAGCTGCTCCCTCCGTTGTCATGGATCAGATCCGAGGCCGAGTGGACGTCTGACTGCGGAGAGGAAGACATGGCCGCCCTCGTCTGTCCATCGGCGAGAACTCGCAGGTTTTCCTTCACAGAAACGTGATGGTGCTCTGGACCGGCTGGGAATCTCATCCTGGACAGCAGCAGCTTCTTATGAGAGGATGAACTTTCTCAAGGAACCTTTTTACATCATGTGAGGCTTTCAAACTTAAAGAAGTCTTTGAACAAAGAGCTGCTGGTCCGTCAGGATGACTCCTCTGTGGCTTCTTCTTCTGCTCACATCATCTATCGACGCACAGCCAACCTCAGACTTTGTGACTGTCAACACCACTGAAGCTTTAAGGAATGCTACAGATCTCTCCACCGATCCGTACGGATCCTCCTTTCCCACAATCCCCTCTGAGTCTGCAGCCACTCCTTCAGAAGCTCCCACGGAGGAGGAGGACGACTGGTCGGCGGCAGAGACCTTCCTCTACACCGGAGACCCCTCCATCCTGAAGGTGGCTCGCTGCTCCCGCTCATACAGCGCTCCGGGACAGTCCGGCCCCCTCCCCGCCAACTTCATCCCCCCGCTGCAGGCCGCGCTCGACGCGTTGGCCAACACTGCCAACTTCCTCAACATGATCTTCCAGGCCAGCGACCTGCGGGAGAGCACGGTCCAGGAGGACATGGAGTGGTACCACGCGCTGGTGCGCGCCCTCCTGGAGGCCGACGTGCTCATCCAGCAGTCCCTGCTGACCTTTGACCCCGACCCGACGGCACAGGCCCCTCAGCTGGTGCTCCGTGCCTCTCGTAACGCCACGGCCAGAGTGCAGAACATTGTCCTCCAGGATCTGTCTAAAGTGTGGGAGAGCCTCCATCCTCCGGCTCCAGCGCCGGATGACGGCTGGTTCCTGAAGCTGAAGTTCTCCGAGTCCAACCAGCCGAGGGAGACCCTGTCCAAGCGGGTGCTGCTCAACGACCTCAACACCCTGGACACGCCAAAGTGGGGACAAGGAGACAGCTACGTGACCAACCGCAGCGGCGTGCGCTGGGCCAACTCCCCGTTCCTGGAGTGCAGGGACGGACGCTTCACCCCCGGCTGGGTGCTGACGCTCTCCACCTCCTTCTACGGACTCAAACCGGATCTGACTCCAGAGTTCAGGTTAAGACCCAGAAAAACTCAGATTTCTGAAGGTCACAGTTCCTCCTGAAGATGTGTGGGAGGAGTTTGAGTTTAGTCGGAACGCTCATGAAAACCATCCATCCATCAGTACATCATTCCATTTGTCCATCCATCCATCCGTACGTACATCCGTTTATCCATCCATCCATCCATCCATCCATCCATCCATCCATCAGTACATCTATCCATCCATCCATCCGTAAGTTCATCCATCCATCCATCCATCATCCATCCATCCATCCGTTTATCCATCCATCCATCAGTACATCTATCCATCCATCAGTACATCCATCCATCCATCCATCCATCCGTGCGTACATCCATCCATCCATCCGTTTATCCATCCATCCATCTGTACGTACATCCATCCATCCATCCATCCATCCATCAGTACATCCATCCATCCATCTATTTGTTTATCCATCCATCCATCCATCTAACCAAAAGCAAAAAAGCCCTTTAACGTTTCACTCCAACTATATATTTCTTGTAAAATCTTTCAGTTTAGTCTTTTAATTTAGATAATGCCGTTTTTAGCTCAAATCAAAAAACCTTTGTCGTTATTTGAGACAAATTTTCTGTAGTTTATTAGAAATTTTCTTCTGGGTTGTGGACTGTTTGGCCTTAGGGGTTAATTTCCCATCAGCCCTTTGTTTACACTTTCTCCTGCTAGCTTATAGCTCCTCACAACCCCAAGCTAACCTTAGCGTAGCCAAAAAACACGTCAAGCAACATCGGAGCTATCCAGCCGAAGAGCTTAGATCCAGATTCCAGCTCAGATGAAGAAAAAAAAAACGTTCGTGGATCTATTTGTCTGCAAGTGGATGCTTCTGGATTGGAGCTGCGCAAGAAGACTTTGGCCCCGCCCATTTCAGATGTTGCATCGCAAACCCGAGCTTTTTCAAACATCTGGTTTTAATCTGCTCCTGATTCAACACAATTTGGATAATAAAATACTCAGAAACAGTTTTAATCTTAAAGTATTTTAAATTATTCCTCCAGGGTGAAAAAATGCTACAAGAACATGTTAAAAACACCATTTTCATTGGAGTGGGTCTTTCATGGAATCGTCACAGAGAATGACTAAAGATCTTTTCTTATGAAGTCTAATGAAATTCTCAGCTGCTGTTCAGATCTCTAACAAAGACGAGATGATGAGTCCTGGCAGAACACTGTTTCCTTTTATTTCCTTTGGTTTCTGTGTTGACCTTTTCTCCAGGACTCCACAGAGAAGTTTGTTTAACATTTTGGATATTAAAAAGCAAAATGGTGTTTGGAGCAAAGCAGCTTAGATACAATCTGACATTTAGAAATAATGCACACAAAGGCCAGCCAGAATGTGAAGTTGGAAGAGAGGCTGAAGGATTATTCAAATTAGTCGGATGATATTTGGAGCGTCTCCTTTTGTTCTAACTCTGATCTTCTCTTGTTTTCTGTGGGAATTTGCCGCTTTAGAGGAGTGATCCGTGTGGACGTCAACATCCAGGACATCGACTTGAACCAGTGCGCGACTGGGAACAGATGGTTCGCAGACACGCACCAGTGCAACCGCACCAGCATGGAGGTAAAAAGACGAAAACGCCCAGCCAGCAGAACCAAGTGGGTCCGGATGGTTTAAAAGTGGCAGAAACTGTGAGCCCCAAATGGGTTTGTCCACAGTTTCTGTGGTGGCCACACCCTCATTGGCTTAAGTAGACAGTCAGTGGGTAGGGTTGTTACGCTAGCCCGCCGCCCGGTGGACAGTGGAGTTCGCTAGCTCGCTACAGAGGAGCTCGCTAGCTCGATACAGTGGAGCTCGCTAGCATGCTACAGATGAGTTTGCTAGCTCGCTACAGAGGAGTTTAATAGCTCGCTACAGTTGAGCTCGCTACAGATGAGCTCGCTAGCATGCTACAGAGGAGTTTGCTAGCATGCTACAGTGGAGCTCGCTAGCTCGCTACAGAGGAGCTCGCTAGCTTGATACAGTGGAGCTCGCTAGCATGCTACAGATGAGTTTGCTATCATGCTACAGTGGAGCTCGCTAGCTCGATAAAATGGCGTTTGCTACAGAGGACTTTTCTACCTTGCTACAGGAGTAGTTGCTAGTTTACTACAACGGAGGTTGCTAGCTTTAAAAAACTTAACTTTTTAACATAATTATGAACAAAATAGGGCTGCACGGTGGCGCAAGTGGTTAGCGCTCTCGCCTCACAGCGAGAAGGCCCTGGTTCGAATCCCGGCTGGGACCTTTCTGTGTGGAGTTTACATGTTCTCCCCGTGCATGCGTGGGTTCTCAACGGGGACTCCGGCTTCCTCCCACCGTCCAAAAACATGCTTCATAGGTTCATTGGTGACTCTGAATTGCCCCTGGGTGTGAATGTGAGAGTGGATGGGTGTGTGATTGAGGCCCTGCGACAGACTGGCGACCTGTCCAGGGTGTACCCCGCCTTCGCCCTTCAGTAGCCGGGATAGGCTCCGGCACCCCCGCGACCCCGAAAGGGACGAAGCGGTCAAGAAGATGGATGGATGGATGAACAAAATATGTAGGATTACCTGCGATAACGTTAGTGGGAATCCTCTAAGCTGAATCTGACCGCTAAAAACGCTGATAAAATATTAGCTAAATGCCACTTTCAGAAAAAAAAAAACTTAGGTTAGCCAAAACAACTAGCATGTAGATGAAATATTAGCCATAGTCTGAAATAGCCAAAACAAGTCTTAGTAAATGCCAAAATAGTCCAAAAAGCTGCAGAATTACAATTTTTAAAACTTTAAGACTGTAACTTTTTAACATAATTATGAATAAAAAAAACGCAGGATTATTATTCCAGAATAAATCAACTTAAACCTTAAATAACTTTAATATTTTACTCTCCATAAAAATATGTTTTATCAAAATTATACAAGTTAGAAATGAGCCCAAGATAACATCGGGTCATTAATAACAATGAAATTAAATGATGTGGAGGGCCGGATAGAATTACCTGGAGGGCCGGATCCGGCCCCCGGGCCTTGACTTTGTCACATGTGTTAAAGGGTGAAAGAGCTGCATGATGCTTGTTTTGTTTCCTCCTCTAAACTCTACATTTTCGTGGTCCTGATGTTTGGTGGTCTGCCAGATCGCTCACCTCTAAACTGTTTGCAATTTCTCTGACGTTTTTTTTATTTTTTAAAGTCTTTGTGTTCATTCGTTTGCCTTTTACCCTCGGCTGGGGCTTTCATCCATTCATCCTTCTGCCCCCCCTTCCCTCTTGCCTGACACAATCGTCTACCTCTCATCTCAGTGGTCTATTTAAAGGTGGCTGTGCTTCATGGCTGGCTGCAGGGTGATCTGATGGATTACGGACATAATCCAGAGCTCTGACATACTTTTCCCTCATAAAACACACTCACAGAGGCTGGAGTCACCACAGAAGAACTTCACACACTTTTATGGGACGTCCTGATGAGCCCAACTTCCAACTTTTTGAGAACAGAAACTGGATCAGCAGTTTCTTGCCTTTGATGGAATCACGGAAAATGTCACATGCCCAAAGCAGAGTTCCTGGTTGGTTGACGTGGCTCGCCTGACGCCCAAATTGCATCTGTTCATTGACTTAACATTGAGACTTGACGGTACTACCGCACCGTTAGACACACCTGTCCTCCTCTGAAGATGCAGCCGCTCCTCTATGACTCTCCATGGACCCAGAAAACTCCAAACCTGTGCAGGCCGACCCCCTGAGCAGGTGCATTCTGTCGTCTTGATCTGTTCTTCTCTGACGCTGAAGCTTCTCACCTGTTACCTTCAGTCCAGCTCCAGTTCTTCATCTGTTTTCAGCTGCAATCAGTCAAGCTTCTGTCAACTAGTGAACAGGTGTCACAATCAAGCTCCACCTGAACTTTACCACCAACCTGAGAGAGTTCAATCTTGAACCTTCTTCCAAACAGCTAATCAAAAAAAGTGTAAGTGATGCCAAAACTGTTTTCCTGCAGAAGACATGAATGTTGTTGCTTTAGCTAAAGCAGCAATACATCACCATTACCACTTTCATTTCATAACAATCACAAGAAGTGTTTAGAAACAAAGACTGTAGACCACATGTCAAAGTCAAGGCCCGGGGGCCGGATACGGCCCTCAGGGTAATTCTATCCGGCCCTCCAGATCATTTTATTTTATTGTTATTAATGTTCCGACGTTGTGGTTATTTATAACTTTATATAATTTTGAAAAAGTATATTTTTATGGAGAGTAAAATATTGAAAGTTATTTAAAGTTTATGTTGATTTATTCTGGAATAATACTCCTGACTTTTTATTATTCATAATTATGCTAAAAAGTAAAAAACTTGAAGTTTTAAAAATTGTAATTCTGCAGCTGTTTGGACTATTTTGGCATTTACTAAGATTTTTTAGACTATTTTGGAGTTTAGCTAATATTTTGGCTACATGCTAGCTGTTTTGGCTAATTTAAGTTTTGTAAAAGTGTTTTAAATGAACATTTACACCAGACAGTAATGATGATAATCTTCCAGCATAATGATTGCTGCCTATGGATGTTCTCTAAGATTGAGCAGTTATTCTAGAGGAGGGGTCTGCAACCTGTGGCTTCGGAGCCACACGAGGCTCTTTCACCCCTCCATTGTGGGTCTTTAATTAAAGAAAAATAAAAAAGTTTCTTTATGTTAAAAAGATACTATAAAGCAAGAAGTAGTAAAACTAGACTAACTGAAACTTCAACTCGTTTACAAACAGTTGAAAGAGTTCGTATCACAGGTCGAACTACAACATTTTGACACATTTTTGTGTGTCTTGTCCCGTGCTAGACAAAATCAAAGGACATCAAGAAGCCCAACTCGCATTAAGGTGTACCGGATTATTAAGCAAATTTTCTATTTTTGAAAAAATTAATGAATTTTAAGTGTTTTCGGAAATTATGGAAGGGGTCATTTATTTAGCTCAGGATTTCATTTTGGTTTGTTAGATTTACAGAAATGCAGAGATGCACCAACAACAGTGAAATCCTTTGTATTTAATCACTGCTGACATTACACTTGATACTACAACTTTTGTTGTATTGAGATGATCATGTGTGACAGGGTGTCTTTTATTTTGAAAGGCACTTCTGTCAAAAGTAAAAAAAAATGTTATTTTCTTTCAATGTTTGTGTTTTATTCATGCGAAATGTACAACAGTTCATTTGTGTTTATCATAGTGTCATAGTTTAACAATAATACAAATCAGTGTCTTCATTTTTTAAAGGGTAAAGACTTTGTGTATGGAGCTAAATTGGGGCCAATATTATTTATTTGAAACCCAAATAAAATTGAAAAAAATATTGGTGTTCGATTTGAAACTGAAAAATGGTTTGAAATTTAAATTTTGAGTTTTGAAAGCTTCGAAACAGAACATTTGAAGCTGGAAATAATTAAATTTATTTTAGAAAAGCAAAAAGTTTTGGACATTTTCCTTTTTTTTTGTGGCCAAACACCAGTATTTTTTTCAATTTGTTTTACTGGGGTTTCAAATAACATTGGACTCAATTTAGCTCCATATTTGTGGGTTGTAGTCAGTGAGAAATCAACTCAAATGGCTCTTTTAGAGCTGAAGGTTGCAGATCTCTATTCTAGTGAGACAAAAAAGCGACGTTTTTGTCATCTAATTTTGTTTTTTTTTTATCAAATTGTTCTGGACCATCGAAATGTTGAGTCTCAAAATTAAAAACTGAAATATTAAAGATAGGAAATAATATTTCTGAGCATAAAATCAAAGGCTCAAAAAAATTCAGAATGAAAATTCAAAGTTTTAAAAATTCAGAATTGATGGAACATAAAAACTTCCTTATAAGTATGGATGTAAACATCTGTTTGCTGAGCCATAAAGATCGCCTCATAGTTTGGATTTACAGCTTTTTCCTTTAATTCTTAAACTTCCAGCTAAGAGTCAATAAAATATAGAGTTGTGTTCTTTAGCGAAGATGAAACAGATACAATCACTGAGGATATTTTTGTTTTGCTTCAGAGTGAGAGTCTAATCTAATTAAAGCAAAAGTGGACTAAAGAGCGTTTTATTTTATTTTATTTATTAAAGGTCAAGCTGCTGCCCCCAGCACAGATCAAACATCCGTTCAGGCATCAAACGTTTCAACCTCAACATGACAGATGAGTAAATGTGAGGAACTTAGCTGAGACTGTGGGGAGAATTAAGTTGACTTTTGCGTATAATCCGTGCGGCATTAAAGTCGGCGGCGTGCTATTAGGTCTGTGAGCATCCGCCGGCGAGGGAGCGGCGGGTTTGAACGAGCCTGTAAGAGGTCAGAGCGCTCTCCACGTTTGTGCTTGAACAGGATTTCTCCAGGAAAAAGATAATGCTCTCAGTAGTGGCATTATGCGTCCATTTAGCTTTTAGTTTAGATTAACAGACACACAGAGGGAGCATCCGCCGAGGAAGCAGGACGGCGGCAGAGTGGTGTGACCCCCTTTTCAACCCCTTTATTCATTCAGGCCCCTTTAGCCTCACAGCCGCTCACCGCTCGCCGTGCTCGTCATCCTCTTGATTCATGTGGCGCTTTGGTCCAACCTTTTCTTGAATAAACGTCGCATTTATCTGCTGCGGAGCCACCCTGTCTGTTCCTGAGCCTGCTCCGAAAAAAAATAGAAAAGGAAAATCAATATCAGGATTTATTTTAAATTGACCTCACTGAGGCCCACAAGGTGATGCATTTCAGGAACACTCTGATTTTAAGTAAAAAATCTATGCGACACATCTCTGCTGTCATAAATCTGTCAAAAGTGGGAATTGATGGAGGAGGAAATGTCACAAATTGGGGTTCAAATGCTGCACTTACAGAGAAAAAAGTGGACTAACACTTGAGGAGGTTCAGACCCTCTAAAGAACTCTAAGTTTATGTCTAAATATGCATATATATATATATATGTATATATATATATATATATATATATATATATATATATATATATATATATATATATATATATATATGTTATACAGTAGGAGTGATGCTTTATAAATGATTTATTAAGTGGTAACAGATGTTGAACTAATGCTTCGTAGTGTGTAGGATACATCAAGCTGGATGACAGAAGAGGAAAATAATCAGCAGAAGTCCAAAAGAACCAAACCCTCTTCCTCTTCATCCTGATTCAAGTTCAGTTTTGCTGATGAAATTTACTGATGAAAACTGGAACCCTCCATTGTTTTGTCAACGTTTTTCCCAACTTTAGCAAATTTGAGTCATTTTTACTAAAGAGACAAAAAAGACCTAATTTGTTTCAGTCCGTTTGAGCACAAACAACAAGAGTGGGTTAAAAAAAAATCGGAATAATCAATTTAAGTTTGTTTTTATACAAGAAAAATATTTTTTTAAAGACATTTTCTTTCATTAAAAAAACTGGTTTTCATAACCAACTAAACTGATTATAAAATGAAAATAATGCAAACCAATTCCTGATGTTGTGTATTTTAACTCTTTAACACTGGATCTCCAGTGTTTATGTCCTTTGTTTTACTGTAACTTTTCAACCGTTAACACGATCATTCTGAAGGAGAAACGTCCTTCTTTTGACTACGTCCTGGATTGATGGCCAGTCTGTCCATCACACACTCTGACTTCATACTATGCGCCACCATGCAGCTCCTCTTTTTGGAGGATCTGGACTCTAAATCCAGGCTGCAGTTTACTTTATAAAGTCTTTTCTTTCAGTGTGTGCCGGTTCCAGGCCGCGGTTTTCGACTGGGTCAGTACTGCTGCCGCTGCAAGGAGGGATACTACAACCCGGAAGTTTCACCTGAAGGTTCAGGTGAGGCGCTGCACGTCCGCATAGAGGAAAGCTACGGAGCATCAGCAGACGGAGACATGAAGCTGAAAGCTAACATACCTGCTGCACAGACAGAAACACAAACAGTTTCTCAGACTAAAATACTGAAAAGTACAAAACATTCATTCTCTCAGCAGAAAGTAGAAATCAGATAATATTTTAATAAATATATTGCATATAAGTATAGCAACGATATACGTTGGGTTGGAGCTGTGAGGCGCTGTAAGCTAGCAGAGAGAACGCACAAAACAGATGGGTGCCTAGAAGTGGGGGCGGACTCCCTCCGTTCTATAAGTCCCGCCCACAACTCAGAGGTGAATTTCTAATGAACTTTTGCCGCTCTGCAGAAACTAACATTTTGACTAATTTAGTTTACTGAGGAATTTTAGGCTATTTTAAAGTTTGGCTAGTAGTCTATTTAAGCAATCTGTTAGCTTTTTTGGCTAATTTGGCATCTACTGGTGTTTTTATGGTAATTTGGACCTTAGCTAATATTTTAGCAGCATGCAACGTTTTGGGCTAATTTCTTATCCACTGAGGTTTTTATAGGCTAATTTAGAGTTTAGCTTCTGTTTTAGCATCATGCTAACGTTTTTAACTATCTTACTGAGGAATTTTAGGCTATTTAGCTAGAATTTAAGCAACAAGCTAGCATGTACTCTAATTTGGTATCTACTGAGGGTTTTGGGGCTAATTGAGAGTTTAGCTCATATTTCACCTAAACATTTTTGCTAATTTCCATGTATTATGGACTTTTAAGCAATTTTACTACAAATTTTTCAGAAATTTAGGTCAACTTCGGCGCTCTCTCAAAGTTCTACAACTAAATTTCAAGTCTTTTGGCAAATTTAACATTTTGTAAATAGTTTTTGCATTTTCAGCAAATCTCTTCAGCTATTAAAGTAAATTCAGGCACCATTTTTAGCAAACAGCTTCATCTTCTCTAGCAACTACTTTCAGCAAAACACTAGCATTATCACAGGTAATGCAACTTTTCTAGTTTTAGTTTTCTCTTTACCGTTTAAATGAAGTGTTGTCACGTTAGAAGTTGTTGTTGTTGGTGCCATTAAATAACTGCAACATTTCAAAACAAACCTGAAAATGAGCCGTCTCATCTAAAATGGTTTAGTTTTATTTTGTTTTCAGTCTTTTACTTTACTGAACTGGTGGCTCATTAGTTTGCTTACTTCAGATTGCATCTTTAAAAAGACATGTAGTCTAAGTTTTGTTTTATAAAGTTTGATCCTAATTCCTCACAGAGTATTTCTTCTGTGTTTTTGGTTCAGCAAAATAATTTATCTGAAGAGAATTTAGAGAATTTAGGAGCTTCCACACTCACTCCTGGTGCAGATGTGTGGTAAAGGTACGCAGAGCTTTAAACCTTAACGGCCTTCAGAACCTCATTTCAAAGGGAGAGACAGAACCGGCCTCCTGCTGGTTCTGTAGGTCACAGAGGTCCGGTGTGCGGAGGTGGGGGGGTCACATGTCTCGGTGTCGGTGGTGTTGATGCATGTGTGCGTGTGCTCAATGCAGATGGCGGCCCCATGAACGGCAGCGACAGCAGCGGCACGTGTTACCCGAACATGCCCATCTGCCTCCCCTGTTGGCCGGGTTGCAGGAGCTGCCAGGACAGCACCCCCTGCTGGGTCCAGGAGGACTGGCCCTTGAGGGCCGGCGTTCTGGCCATCCAGGGGGTCTTCATGCTCCTCGTCTTCGTCAGCATGCTGGTGGCCTACCAGCACCGGCGGGACCGGGTGAGTCAGAGCCGGGTGCTGGGCGGGGCCTCTCTGTGGATGAGGCGCCAGAATGATGAATATGAAGGCAGGAGCAGCTTCACTAACACAACACGAGTGTGAGAGAGACGGGAACTGGGTCAGAACAACAACACACCTGTGTGTCTCACAGAGGCAGGATGGGAAAAAGAGAAATCAGCTTTCTGTCCAAACTGTTCATTCCAGATTTCACAGGAAGAAACCATCAGTTTCACCTGGAGGTCACGACAGATTCTGCTCCCTGAAGATGGTTTTGTCTCACTCTGAGATGATCTTGTAGTTACTGTTCTGTTGTGAGCAGAACTTTATAAAACAGATTAAAAAAAAAATGATTGAAACTTTTCACGGCTGCTTTTTAAGTAAAGGACTGATGTGTTTCAGGTTTAGGTTTAAGAAAAAAAATCGTATTTTTCCTTTAGAAAAAAATTAAATTTCAATAAAAATAAAATTGTAAATTTGAAACTTGACATAAAAAAACAATAAACCTCAAACTGTCACCATTGACTGTATCAGAGAACTGGACCGAGTGTGACGTCATCCATAGAAAATGGTTTATTCCAGGTCCAACCAAATAAAGTCAATTCAGTCGCAATTTATTCACAATATGGATGGGGTCAGTGATTGGTCCAAGTCGGTTAGAGTCGTCGTTTCTATGGCAACCACTCTCACCAAACAGGAGTGAGCTTGTTGGAAGGCCACACCCCTACCACTTGAAAACAGGATACAGTAAATCTGTCAGACATTTTGAACGTTGGACGTGGAGGTTAGCAGGCTCCGCCTACTTTTATTGAGGCATCTGATTGGTCAGTTTTTAGCTTGAACTAAAGAAAATAATAATAAAACAGGATTATCAAGAAGATGCTATCAGAGCAAGAATAGTCATTCTGACGGAGTAACAGCTGTTTATTTCTACATAGAAGTCTGGGATTTTGGGTTCTTAGAGCCACTTCCTGTTTGGGATGCCAGAGGGGAGGGGTCAATCGGTCCAGTTCTCATGTACAGTCAGTGGTGTTTACCCTAATTTGATGTGGGCTTTGAGAAATTAACTACCAGGACATGACCGACATCGGGTGACAGATGAATGAATTTATTTTATTTGAATAGTGACAGATATAAAAACATAGACGTACAGCAAAGCAGTAGTCCCATGCCCATACCATAATGCTTATAGTAGGAGCTAATTTTAAGAATTTTTTTCCTAGATGGGCTTTTTACCCAGGATAAAAGAATAATAGGTGTAACAATAATAAATAGTTAATTTAAAAAAGTGACTGACATAAGAGTTTAAATCATGGAGACACATCAGAGGGATAAAACACGTGTGCAGTGCTGCTGCTGCTGGTACAACCAGGACTCGGTTTGTTTTTTTTTTAAAACTGGTCCCAGATTTCAGATCTGCAGGAAGTGACTCCCAGAGTCCTGTTCCTCTTATGGAGACAGCAGATGGAGCTGAAGAGGTTTTGTGGGGCACCTTGGAGTTTCCACTGGAGACTGCTCTGGTGGATCTAAAGTTTAGGTGCCAGAGGATTTAGACACTTAAAAATCATTTTAAAAAGCTAAAATTAATAAAATTAGAGAATGTAAAAATTTTGATCAAATGTGTAATGGAATGGAATTTAATTGGCTTCAGATCTAAAATCTTCAGTGCTCCATTATACAGACTCTCCATTGGTTTAAGTGCAGCTTGATGAGTCTGTGACCAGACAGTAGCTCCATAAAAAAGATCATTGAATTTAGAAAAATCCAAGCACACTAAAGCTCAGGCATTTTCCTATTAGCTTAAAACAATTTATGTTTAGCTTAATTATTTTACATGTTTTGTTGATATGACTTTTTGAAGTTTAAATTAGAATCCAAAATGATTCCGAGATATTTTTCTTCTGGAACTTGAACTTGGTCTTAGTGATGTCATTTCCGCTCTGTTGCTGGCGCCGCCTGGGTCATCCCTCCTCTGATGCTGTTCCAGAGAGGAAATGACATCATCATAACCACTATCACCCACTGCCAATCATGTGGGTGGCTCATGAAGGATACCGACCACTCAGGATGTAGGTTTGGTGATGATGACCATATAAGGTCTCATATAAATCTCATATTTGCCTGGAGCCAAATGAAGCCCGTCTTCAACATTTATAGTGAGCCGTATTTTATAATTTTTTTCTTTACATTCCCTGAGATCTCTGTACAAGTTTGTTCTAACTTGTTCTAACTAACACTGACTTTCTGAGTCTCCCACCGAAATCGCCGTGGGAGAATTGTTCATGGTGGGCGCCAGCGGGTGCCACATGGTTTGATTGAGGAATTTGATTGGTCAGTTTATAACTTGGATTCCGATAAAGAAAAAAACAGGATTATCAAGACGACACTAAGAATGATTATCCTGACCAATAGAATGAGCAACAGCTGTTTATTTCTCTAGAGAATTTTGGGTTTTTGGAGCCAGCAGTACTTCCTGTTTGGGATGCCAGGGGGGTGGAGTCACTCAGTCCAGTTCTTTTTTTTATAGCAATAAACATTTTTAGGCCTACAGTTTTTTTTGTTCAGGTTTTCTCCGCAAATGTATTTTTTTTAACTGACAGTATGTCTTCAGGTTTATCATGTGAACTTTTCGATTATTTTCCCAAATTTTAAATTTGTTTTTCCTTCACTTTAAACGGATCCTGATTTGACCCCATCGATGTCCTCATGCAGATGTTTTCTCCTGAAAAAAAGCTGCATGCGGTCGTGTTGTTTTCACCTTTTCAGGAACAAACAACACATTATTGCACATTTATGCATGACTGTTCTTCTAGGTCACATTCGTCCCACATGGTTGCTGTTGAGTTGATCTGTCATCACATCTCAATGAGAAACTGTCTCGTCCCAGCAGTGGGATGCAGACCCCGTGGATCCATCATGATATCATGAGTAGCAGGAAGGTGCAGATCTGACCGTTTTCTTCCTCTTCCAGAGGATCAGAGCGTCCGGCCTCCTGCTGCTGGAGACTATCCTGTTCGGCTCTCTGCTCCTCTACTTCCCGGTGAGTTTCTGTCGGATGGCTAAGTGTTGCAGATTAGAGCTCTTTGCAGATGACTGCACGGCACAGTGACAAGGATTATGTGATAATGGACGATTTGTGAGAGGGTGAGTGGGGTGAGGGCGTGCATGTGTGTGTGCGTGCACGCACTGAGGTGGGCCGGCGTTTCATAACATTCCTCTGCTCCGTTCATAGATGATCAATCTTTAGATTTAATTAGAGAGGCGTAACCCGAGTGTAGATGACTTTGTTCCTGCAGTCTGGTTCAGCGCGTGCACATCTGCAGGTTATGAGGACAGGGTCTTATGTAGGGCACGCATGTGTCAGCATGTTAATGAGCTGGTGCACCCGCCCCTCTCAGCCATACATTCTGCCTATTGAAACACATTCATTTACCTTTATTTACATCAAGGAGCTCCAAACTTTCTTTTGTGAGGGCCACATAACTGTTTTCTTCTCTGATGGGGGGGCCAGGGTCGGTTTGTTGGCTAACAGAAAGAGTGTAACAATCACAGCCTAAACATGAAGATTTATGGTTTTCCAGGAAGCCACACATAGCCAAATTTTAAATAATACATTTCTGTAATCTTTACAGGAAAAATGATATTAAAACATTTTAAAAATAGCATTATCTGCGATAGATTAATAGCTGAAGATGCTTAAATTGATAGCTAAAAACACTGAAGCCTATAGCTAAAAACATTGAAGTTGATAGCGAAAAACGCTAAAGCTGATAGCTAGCTTCAATATTAGCGAAGTGCCAAATTAGCCAAAAAAACTAAAAAAAACTACATTAGCCAAAACAGCTAGCATGTAGCTAAAATATTAGCTAAACTTCAAAATAGCCTAAAAAAACTGAAAAAAGCCTAAATTAGCCAAAACAGCTAGCATGTAGCTGAAATGTTAGCTCAATGCCAAATTGGCCTAAAAACTGGAAAAATGTCTAATTTAGCTAAAACAGCTCGAATAAAACTAAAATATTAGCCAAACTACAAATTAGCCTAAAAAAGTGAAAAAACAAACAACCTAAATATAGGGCTGTAACAAGTATTCGTGTCCTCAAATACTTGCGATCTGCTCCCGAAAATTCGAGTATGAATATTCCTGACGTCCAAGATCGCTGATTCGTGATCTTTATAAATATAGCAGAATATAGTAAAATACCATCACAATATTATCCAGGGACGATGTATTTTTGCTCCAAAATGCAGATTAATATTGGATTTTAAGTTTACGGACTAAGACAAAGCCGAAAGCGCCGCGGTACCGCCACCGGACTAAACACATCTTTGTGACAGTGAGCTCGGTTCTCAAAATAAGACTAGCAAGAGCTTTTTTCCGTTCAAAGACTGAGGCTGAAGTTCCGCTCACTGACATATCTTCTGAAAAAATAAATTAGGTTTGACACTGGAGCTTTACCTAAATTACCCAAAGCAGCTAGCATGTTTCTGAAATATTAGCTAAATAAGCTAAAGTATGTGCTGAAATATTAGCTTAAATGCAAAATTAGCCTTAAAAACTTGAAAAATGTCTAATTTAGCCAAAACAGCTAGCATAAAGCTAAATTATTAGCAAAATTCCAAATTAGCCTAAAAAGGTAAAAAAGCCTAAATTAGCCAAAGCAGCTAGCATGTAGCAGAAATACTAGATAATTACCAAATTAGCCCAAGAAGCTGGAAAAATGTCTAATTTAGCCAGAACAGTTTGGGGGGGGGGGGTGTGAAGCAGGGCCGGATCTGGCCCAGGGGCCGATCTACATGATGTTTTTAACTCCATATAACACAAATACACAAAAACTAAAATTTCTGCTGTTAAGTTCGATTAGTGATGTTGAAAGAGTTTTCTAAACTGAGGCCGACTTCACAGGACGGCGCTTCAGATCAGAAGTCCGGATTCTCTGTCAACTCTCCGGGGAGTCGTTGCTCGAGGTTTCTGCTTCATCTACAAACGGATCCTCTGCTGCAGGGCGTGTTGTTCGCCAACCCGCCAAAACCTCACTGCCTCCTTTCATCGCGCTTACATTAAACCGTTTCACAAACAAAGATTCATCATTTTCTCTGCAAGGAGGTGGTGTCCTGGAAATACTTTCACATGTAGAAAGTACTGAAAAAAAGTATTTGCACCTTTCATGACGATAAATTTTACTGCTTTAATGACTCAAAAGCATACAATAAATTCAATAGAAGGAGTGAAATAGCAAAAAAAAGGTGGGGTTCGGTGTCTTTCCCAAGAACACTTTAACACATGGGCGGGTAAGGCAGGAATCAAACCTGCAATCTTCCAATCAGGAGTCGACCGCCCTACCGCTGCACCACAGCCCCCCCTTGGCACATGTTGTTCAAATTGTTGCTGTGGTACTTCAGTTTCAGTAAACGTTTCCGTATGCAGGTCTTCATCCTGTTCTTCAAACCTAGCAACTTCCGGTGTATTCTGCTGCGCTGGGTCCGGATGCTCGGATTCTCCATCGTTTACGGCACCATCACGCTGAAGATGTACAGGTTGGTCACATGTTCTCTCAGAATAACGTATCGTAAACAGATCTTCCTCCACAGTCGCTCTTCTTGCATCACGTTGCAAAGCACGGATCTAAAATGTGGCGTCGCCTCGATGCTTTTGTTCTGCGACTCGGCACAGGGTGTTGAAGGTGTTTCTCTCACGCACTGCCCAGCGAGTGCCCTACATGTCCAGCCTCCACCTGCTGAGGATTCTGGGAGTAATGCTGATGACAGTCAGCTGGTTTCTGTGTGCGTGGACTGTGGGCATCCTGCAGAACCAAGACAGGAACATTCCAGTGTTTGTCACAGCCACCACAGCAGATGGGCAGGGCTTCAACCTGTGCTACCTGGACCGCTGGGACTACATGATGGCTGTGGGTCAGTGAAGCAACAGGTAGTCCAGTTTCTGAAATGTTTATGCTTTTTATTTGACCTCTTTTTTCTGTTTCAGCTGAGCTTTTGTTCCTGTGCTGGGGTAGCTCCCTTTGGACCGCTGTCAGGCCGGTCCCCTCTGCCTTCCACGAGCCTCGCTACATGGGCATAGCCATCCACAACGAGCTGCTTTTTTCTTCCATCTTCCACTTGTTCCGGTACCAGATACTTCCAGAAACCAGAGTACATCCTGTAGTCTGGAGTCAGAAGAAAGATAACGATCCCTTTTCTGTCTCCCCAGATTCACCTTCACATCTCTGCATCCCGACTGGATGTTGTTGCTCTCTTTTACGCACACTCACGTCACCATCACTGTGACTCTGGCCTTGCTCCTAGGTCCAAAGGTAAACATACACACCTGTGGTTCAAAAATACTTCAACACTACATCTTCATACATGCTTTCTGTGATCCACAGTTCCTCTACACGTCTAAGCCAGTGAGAGACGAGATTGCAGCTGAGGTGTACGAAGACGAAGTGGATCTACGGCGCTCCGGCTCGTACCTCAACAATAGTTTTCGTTCTGCCTGGAGTGAACACAGCGTGGACCCAGAGGACTTCCGGGTAAACCGTCTCGTCATTTTAGGTTAACCTCAAGGACACTTCTTTCTTTAAAAACAAAACATGTTACTGGCTTAAAAACTTAGCTATTTTGCAGTAAATACATGAGTGAAAGAGCTAACAAAACTACACCTGCTTACTTGAAAGTTGTTTTCTACTGTTCCTCTAACATACTCATTTTGTGCTCTTTTCTCCTCTTCATTCCCCTCTTTGCTCCATCTATTGACTCCCCCATTTCTTCTTCATATGAACCAGGAAGAACTGAAGAAGTTGTACTCCCAGTTAGAGGTCCATAAGACTAAGAAGATGAGTGCAAATAACCCTCATTTACCAAAGAAGCGCAGCTCTCGGTGTGCCCTGGGGAGATCCCTCATTAAACGCATCGCTGAGATCCCAGAAACGGTGAGCCGGCAGTGCAGTCGTGAAGATAGAGACGGATCATTCCGGAGCAGAGCTGGATCTTTCAGGAGTCGAGCTGGATCTTTCCTCAGCAGGGGTGGAAATCCCTCAGACTCGTTTATGATTACCCCTGAAACCATTAGTATCAGTTACAGAAGTTCAATAAAGTCGCCATCACCATCCATACGCAAGTCCCAAAGTGATCATTACCATGTCCGGGACTCATCACAGCGGGAATCCATGCTGAGGACCAATTCAGTCAAAAGATCCTCCCAACGATCCGAGACAGACTCGCTGGACATCACACCTGGAGTCTGCAAGTCAGCCAGCGCCCTGAATCTGACAATTGACACAAATCTCCTGCATCCGGATCACAATAGGCTTCATAAGTCCTGGAGTCTATGCTCCTCTACCACCAACTCGATAGAGAATGTATCAAAGATCTCCAGGTCCAGCACGATGCGGTCTAGGCAAAGCATAAGTGACCAGACGAGGAGCGCCCTCCAGTCGGAGTCCTTTGACAAGGCTGAGATTTGTCCTTGGGAGTTGGAGACAGAACAATCAGGAGAAAAGAGCCAGAAGCATGTCACATATGCAAACTCTGAGGAAGGCGAGGAAAAGAGCGCCTCATCCCCACAGGCTATAGTGTGCCCATGGGACCATTTGCCCCCAGTGGAAAACACTCCATCAGTCGAAAAAGTACAGCAAAATGACAACGTCCCCCTGAAAATACCAGTTACTGTATCTTCAAGCGTACCCGGGTCCCCAAGACCTAAGGCAGCAAAGGATCAGCGCGTGTTCTCCTTCCGGGCGGCAACAAATAAGTGGCTTTCTGTGAAGTCATTTATGACTTCCATAGAGGGAAGCAAGTCTCCCACTGAGGGAAACCTGAGTCGAGAGGACTCCCAAAAAAGCCATGAAAGCAGTTCCACAAAGTCTGGGGCATCTAGTAGACGGCCAAGCTTGGACAGAAGGTCGCTGCAGCACATGGGCATGTCCACAACTGATGGAAAACCCTGCCTCGTGAAGCAGAATGCTGTCCGAATGTCTTCTGCAGATTCTTCTGAACGAAGTCCACGCAGGCTTGTGATTGTCAAGTCCGTTGTCTATCCCAGGGATGCAGATGATGTACAAAAAGAAGGAAACTACGAGAATGTGATTTTATCAAGGCAAAGCAGCAGACGCAGTAGCATAACCTCCTGGGAAACAGCCAGCAGCTCTAGAACTCCTTCAACACGAAGGAGAGGTAGTAGTCGAATCAGACCAGTCTATAATGTTGCCCACGCAGATGTTTGTCCATGGGAAGGTTCCACCCAAGAAAAAGAAGGACCCAAGAAACAACAAAGCATCAAACTAGATGTTTCTCACCAATCATTAGTGCCATCAGAACGATCAAGCGTATGTCCGTGGGAATCTCAAGAACAAGGTACTGTGAAACAAGAAAGTGGTAAGACTGAAGTTTGCCCGTGGGAATCTCAGGATATTCCTGGCTCTTCTCAAATCAGTCTTTCCAAAGATTCCCAGACTCAGTCTTTGAAACGTGTGGCGGATGTATGTCCATGGGAGGTGACAGAAACTCCCCAGATTTCAATAAGACAGGATAGTGACTATGCAAATGTTTGTCCTTGGGATGTTCAAGACAAATCAGAAGTTGTTTACGAAAACTTAAATCCGTTAGAGACTAAAGGAACACTGACGGTACCTCAAAGACGAGAAGCGATGAAATCTGCCATCTATCCCAGTGCGCCCAAAGATGGTGTGGATACTGACCAACAACCATCAACCCTGAATCAGAATGAGTCCAAGACAGCTGAAAGCTGTCCATGGGAATTTCCTGAACCACCTAAAATTATTGAAGATATCTGTCCATGGGAAAGTGGGAGCAAGGAGTCTTTAACTGAAGAATCAGTTTCACAATCAACCAATAATTTAAACATTTGCCCTTGGGAAACTGGGCATCAAGGCAACCCAAGTAACTCTGGGGAAGCCATTTCTATGCAAAGTAAAGGGCCGGAAAGTTCCAAAGTAAATGTGTGTCCCTGGGAAACCGAGATCCCAGAAAGAACTGCAACTACAAAACCAGACTCACATGAAGTGAAAAGACCTCCAGAGGTTTGTCCATGGGAGGGTGTAGGATCAGAATCAGAAAGACATGATACCCCAAAAACCTTAAAAAATTACGGACGAGAAGATACAGCTCGGGTGAACGTTTGTCCGTGGGAGACAGAGGAACAGGGTGTGGCCAAAACAGGAGAAGTAAACCCAGACAACCCAAGAGAAGAGGTTTCACAATCACAAACCAACACAGCAAAGGTCCTTAAAAAGCAAGATAGTGCTCGGGCAGATGTTTGTCCTTGGGATTCGGAAGAACCAAGAGTCCTTAAAAAGCAAGACAGCAATCGGGCAGATGTTTGTCCTTGGGATTCAGAAGAACCAAGAGTCCTTAAAAAGCAAGACAGCAGTCGGGCAGATGTTTGTCCTTGGGAGAGCGAAAAGCCACCAGTTCTACAAAAACAAGACAGTGCTCGAGCAAATGTTTGCCCCTGGGAAAATGAAGAACCCAAGACTTTAAAAAAGCAAGACAGCAATCGGGCAGATGTTTGTCCGTGGGATTCAGAAGACACAAAAGTAGTGACAAAACAAGGCAGCATCAACACAGATGCACATCCATTGGAGAACAAAGACACGGAAAGTTTAGGGAAAAATGAAAGCAATGGAACAGATGGTTTTCAGGTTCCCAACAGTGTCAACAATGAAGTCCCAGAGGAGCAGAAGATGTTGGGTGAAGACGAGACTCCAGGATACATGAGCCCTGAGCAGACAGATGAGACCAAGGCAAATATGGCCCTGGGCCGGCGTGACGCTTTGTGCCCATGGGAGATTACAAGAAGCACGTCATTCACAGACAATACCTCCGATGTCTTCACATGGGAACCTGAGAACATCCCAGAGGAAGATGAGGAAGATGATGCAGAATGTGCTGCTGAGGCTCTGGTGTTTCCACCTGATTTGTGATCTAACCCCTGACCGGAGTTCACTGTTATTTATAAGTTTAGGAGTGTGACTTTTATCCACCTTTTCTGGTGGTTCCAAACAAAGGAACACAGACTGCTCAACAGAACATTGTTCCTTTTGTTGGCAGAAACACAAAAACACTTGAGATGGACAAAAATAAAAGACTGATGATTCGGTTGGGTGTAAAGTTGGGTTTGGACTCGTCCCAACGCAGAACAAGAACTCTGTCACCAGGCTATGGCAGACTTTTGACGAACTCTGTACTTTGGAAAACATAATTTCTACTGAAGAATATATAGCTTAGAGACAAAATCCCTGGTTGGTCTGATAATAAGAAATATTCAGCAATGGTTCAAAACAATGTGTAACACATAAAGCTCCTTTACTTCCTGCTTTTTTCTACTATTTAAGCTTAAAGTTGCTCTTCTTTCTTTTTGTTTACTAAGTGGCACGATTTGTATTTGTTTGTATGGTTTGCCCATTTTTAAGTGAAATCAACAACTATTATGTTGAAATCAAAAGGCTTTTGAGTATATGGAAAAAACTTGTCTTTTTTATGTTTATGAGATGTATTCACATTAGAGCCCAGAATCCAGGTTTAAAATACAAACCTCTAGATAGTTTTAAAGACAAATCTTGGAAGTTTTGATGAACACGATAAAACAGAACTTTTTTTGTCCCTAAAGTCCCACTCTATTTTATTTCCATTGTATAATCATTCCCTGAGTTTTCTTTTTATTATGATTTTAAGCAAAATCCAAAAGTCTTTCTTGCTTTTTAATGACATTTTCTGCAGAGCAGCAGAAGCTCAATAGAAATTCACCTCTGGATTGTGGACTGAACTTGACATCCCAGCATGCCTTTGTTTACATCTCCCACTAGCTTACAGCTCCTCACAACCTTAGGCTAACATTAGCGTAGCAAAAAAAGGGCAAGGAATATATGCAGCTGTAGTTTTGAGCTAGATTCCAGCTAACAAAGACAATAATCAATTTGTCTTTAAGTGGAGGATTTAGAATTGTAGCAGAGCACGGAGACTTTGTTCTGCGTCACAAACCTGAGCTTTTTTAAACTGTGGGTTTTCATCTGATCCAACTAGATTTGACTAATGGAACACTCAGAAATGCAGTTTTAATCTTAAATTGGTTTATATATGTCCTCTATCATAAGAAAAATGCTAGAGGAACATGCTACAAAAAAACAAAAAAAAAAAACCCAAAACACTAAAATCACTACTTTTATTGGAGAGGATCTTTAAAAAGACCAACTCAATTTATGTAAGTGTTTTTCCTTTTAGAAAATGGAAGCATTTTTAGATAAAGATTTGACCTTAAAAAAAAAAAAAAAACTTTTTGGTACTGCAGGGATTCCATACAATCCCTGATCATTTTTAAAGCCATTGATCTGAAACCATATTTGGAAGTTTGTGGATATTTGCCTATAGATGAGAACCTACAGTTTTCAATTAAGTATTTGGAAAAATTTACAAACTGCTGCAGAGCAGCTTTGAGCCCAGATTCCCCTTCGGTGTTAATCTCCTTAAAGCTGTTTTTGTTCGTTGCTATATTTCAGCTCTTTTCTCTTTTTGAGGATGAACAGCAGACACATGGACAGGGACATTTAGAGTAACGAACACACTACAACCGATGCTTTGGATGTTCTGTTACTGCAAACTGACAGGTGTTGAGTGGACATGAATAATGCAGCTGGGATTTTACCTTCAGAACGGTTGAGTTTCTGGATCTTAATAACGTGTTTGTGTGTCTCCTGAGGTCAGACTGTCCTGCATGCTTTCTGTCCTCCTCTGCCTGAACACATCGGGTTCTTGCTGCAAACGCTGCTGATGAGCAGAATCAGTCGTGCTTGAGAAGTGCAGCATTCATGCGGGACAGTGTGACCTCAGCTGTTTGACAGAAGAGTTTTCACCTCCGAAGGAAGAACCGATTTGGTTCTGAAAACATTGTTTTTTTGTCAGCGTCCTTGTTATATACAAGTAAACAAAAAGAATTTATGAGTTAAGAAGGTTTTTTTTTATGGGGTTGAATCAGGATACGCCTAAAAAGAATAAAAAATATTGAAAACAAATCTAAGAATTTGAAAAGCAGTTTTAAACTTAAAAAGAAAAAATTTAAACTTGAAGGAATTATTAGAAATTTGAAAAAATAAAACAGATAAAAAAAAGAATTTTGCAAAATGTAAAGAAATATTGAAAATTTAGAAAAAAAGTGAATTTCAAGCTTAAACAAAAACAACTAAAACTGTGAGAAATAAAAATGTTTATTTTTAGTTTCAACTTTTCTTTTTTTCATTTTTCATTCTTTGCTTTCAGTTCTGTTTTCAGTTTCACTACGGAGTTGATTTGATTTTGACTTTCATGGGGGCGGGGCTTTGAGTTCTATTTTTTTATATTCAAGTTTCAAATGTACTTTTTTATTTTAAAGTTTTCAATATTTTTTTTCAAATGTTGAATTGTATTTTTTCTCATTTTCAATTATTCATCTAAATTTACAATATCCATTTTTGAGTTTAAAACTGCTTTCAAATTTATAGTTTTTTTCACATTTTTTTTTATTATTTTCAAGTATTCCTTAAAATTTACAATATGCATTTTTCTGTTTAAAACTGCTTTCAGATTTACATTTTTTTATTTCAATATTTATTAAAGTTTTTATTATTTTTATTTTCAAATTTTCAATTATTCCTTCCTATTTTCATTGTGTTTTTTAGTTTAAAACTGCTTTTAAATTTTCTTGATCCCAGGGCTCCCTTGAAAAAGAGCTTTTAAATCTCAACGGGATTCACCCCTGGCTAAATAAAAGTTAATAATAACAATAATAATGATCCTGATTTGACCCCATAGTTTTTCTTAAAAATTCAGAATGTTTGTTTTTTTTCATGAACAGCTTTATTAAGTTAAAACATTTAAAGTTATCGTCTGTGTGAGCCGGTCAGTTGCTTCTTCGTCATCAGCGGGGCTGCTTGGGTTGTCATGTTGTCAAGCTGAATATTTTGTAGCACGACCATTAATATGCACTGACGACAAATGCAGATGGGACTTTTTATTTTTGTAATCAGACGAGCAGCGGTCAAGGTGGCGTCAATCATTGCAGATACACCAGCTTCTGTACATCTGAGGTTTTTGCAAATTAAATGTTTCATTTGAAAACAAACCTGTGATGAGAATTTGAGTCTCTCTTTCCCAAAAGCAGAGGAAGTGTTTTGGTTTCAGCAGCCTCAGCTCATACATGTTTGAACACGGTCAGAAAAAAGTCACGTTTTCCTGAACACAGCAGCGCCCCCCTGTGGCGTTACTTGTACCACTGCACCGCTGCTGGTTTGGGAACTTCATGGTTAAGTGTGTCGTATTCCTCCCACGGTTTCAGCTGAGGGCCGGGAATGAGGATCGTCTGGAAGAGAGAGAGAAACAGGAAGTTACAGTGAAACCAGAGAAGAAGAACAAAAACATCACATAGAACATAGACAGGTGTGAACGTAGACAGGTGTGAACGTAGACAAATGTGAGTTATAGGATTTTCACTCCTGTCCTGCTCCCAGACCATAGTCCAGACTTTTTTGAATACAGACGAGTTTAATCGCAGACATGTCTGAACGCAGACGGGTTTAAACGCCGACGGGTTAAACGCAGACAGGTCTGAACGCAGATGCTGCCAGATGATCTAGTTTTTACTAAAATAAATGACCTCGCCATGAAGACTTTTATGACAAATTATATTAAAACTAAAACAAATTTGCCTCCAATCGTTTGGCCTTTAATAAAGTGCTTGATGGAGCATCAGTGATCATTCAGTAGAGAGGAAGACAAACCGTCTCTCAGCAGCAGGTTAGTGTTTTCAGAAAGGCGATAACACAGAGCTGCACTCAGCCAGCAGATTAATGACATTAGCATTTTAATTGTCTGCCTATTCTAACTGCAAAGGTCCTGGTCACATGACACACCGTACTGCTTGATGGGGTGGGGGTGGAGGGTCGGTTTGACTGGATTTGCTGCATCGTAAGAGCTTCAGCACCATCAAACCAACACCAGAACGTTTGTCGTTTCGTGTCATTAATCAGAATAAACCAAAAACTGCTTCAGATAAAAAGGATCGGCTTCAATAAATCTGCAAAACTTCAAAAACAAAACCAAGAACCCGTGTGAAAATATGAGGAGCAACTAAATTATTACATAAAATACACAGATTTAAAAGTTTGAAGTTAAAACTGAAAAATGTTACAAATCCAGG
>NW_023416880.1:638777-641180 GCF_002922805.2 Oryzias melastigma | reverse complement strand
TTTCGTTTCATTAATCAGAATAAACTAAAAACTGCTTCAGATAAAAAGGATCGGCTTCAATAAATCTGCAAAACGTCAAAAACAAAACCAAGAATCCGTGTGAAAATGTGAGGAGCAACTAAATTATTACATAAAATACACAGATTTAAAAGTTTGAAGTTAAAACTGAAAAATGTTACAAATCCAGGAAATCAGGTCAAAGGTTCTTCATAACTTGTGGATATATATTTGTTTTTCAGAATCATTTTTTATTTCCTGAAAGCATCAGAATTTTGCACGTTCTCACCCTGATGACGGGGTCCTTGGCTGGAGCCCAGGACGGCACGATCTTCCCGTGCAGCCTCCAGCGGCCGTACGGGTTCATCAGGTGGCGTTCGATGATCAGGTACTCCAGGACGTCTTTGGGCTGCTCCTCGCTGCCCAGCATCAGCCTCCCGAAGCGGTCGTAGATGGCCAGAGTCTGCGGGACGAAGAGCCAAAAATAGAAACCGTGAAAAGGATCAAAGCCGTCTTTGGTCGAGTCTAAAACGCCGTCTAAAAAAACAAAAAACATACAAACAACTTTGGTTTTGCTGCTGAAAAAAACTAAACTTTTTAAAGGAAAAATGTTTTGCAGATCAGGAATAAATACAAACAAAAAATAATGACTTTAAATTAGAGCTGGTAGTTTATAAAAAAAATAACTAATTAATCGCAAATCTAAAATAAATTAATCGTGATTAATTTTTTGTTTAGTTACAGTATTTGCCTAACACAAATAATCACAATCTGAAATCGCACAAAAATCGTACATTTAGAATATTTTTAACCCTTTATGGGCCTAAAACTCATTTTTTTCTACTTTTGAATTTAATTCTGTATTTTCAATTTGAAAAACTACCTGCTTGTTAATTTGGTATCATTTTAATCAGTAAATTGCACCAATGTGACACTGACTTTATTTTGTCATTTTTTATGCTGTATTCTATGGAGCTAAATTTGGGCCAGTAGTATCTGAAACCCAAATCAAACAACTTGAAAAAATATTGGTGTTTGGCCAAAAAAAGTATACCTTTTTGCTATTCTAAAACTAAATTAATAATTTTCACCTTCAAATGTTCTCTTTTTTAGGCGCAAAAAAAATAAAAATTTCAATTTTAAAACTTACTTTTCAGCTTCAAATCTTTTTTTGTCACCCTCAGCTATTTTTTTTCCAGTTTTGAAGCTGAAAATTTCAGTTTATAAACTTTTGGCCCCAGTGTGGCGTGTTGGGGCGGGGCTAACAAATAGAGTTGAAGGTGAAAAAAAAAGTTTGGGCATTGAAATTGTGAGTTTTGAAACCTAAAAAACAGAACATTAGAAGCTGAAAATATTTAGGTTTATCTTAGAATAGCTAAAAGTTCCAGACATTTTACATTTATTTTTGGACCCAACACCAATATTTTCCATGTTGTTTTATTCGGGTTTCAAATAAAATTGGCCTCAATTGAGCTCCATACATCAGAAGCTGTGAGGAGTTTCTGATCTGGATCTGATCTAACCTGCAGTAGCATGTCTTCCCTTGTGTTCACATTTATTTATTTATCACCTGCCTGATCGGATGTTCTTCGTTATTACTGAAACTGTAAATGTAAAAAAATATATAAAAAATCTTCAGCTTAAAACAGGAATTAAAAGACTGACTTTTGCTGCAAATTCAGCAGTTTATTTTAGAATAGCAAAAAATGTCTGATATTTTAATTATTTTGGGTAAACACAATAATTTTTTTCAAGTTGTTTTATTTGGATTTCAAATAATATCGGCCACAGTTTAGCTCCATACTGATGCAGTTATGGATGTGATGTCATCAGCGTGTGAACTACACATAAAATCATGCAAAAACAGAAAATTCTGTCTGGAAAAATGGGATTCATTTTGAAGGGGAAACCCCAAAATGTTTAACAAAAAAAGGTTTTTGATCTAATGTTATAAAAACATCAGGAATAAAATTAGTAAAAAAAAAAACTAATCAACATGATTTTAAAGAAAATACAGGAGAGTCACACCAGGCGGCCCAGAAAATAAGAATTTCTCTCCTAAGAGCACTGCTGTTTATTTTAAATTTTCCTGGAATTCTGTTTTTTTTTTTTTGGGAGAAGTTTAATCCAGCTGGATTGCAGGTCGGCTCAGCTGGAATCTACACAGGTGGGGGCGTGTCTGTACTGCACACCTTCCACGACGTCGATGGGCGGGACTTTTATGGAGAACCGCAGAATTTCCACCATTTTTGGACAACACCGGTGCTTCTTATTGTGGAAAATTCCATCCCAAAGTAAAATACTGGTTGGTCTCCTCGTTTTTGGATTTCTAATAGCAGACACTCTGTTAGGCTCCGCCCCCATAGCAGGTGTGGTGCTGCATTACAGCTGTCAGATCGACGTTCG
>NW_023416880.1:635821-638469 GCF_002922805.2 Oryzias melastigma | reverse complement strand
CCGGTGCTTCTTATTGTGGAAAATTCCATCCCAAAATAAAATACTGGTTGGTCTCCTCGTTTTTGGATTTCTAATAGCAGACACTCCGTTAGGCTCCGCCCCCATAGCAGGTGTGTTGCTGCATTACAGCTGTCAGATTGACGTTCGTGTTCAACTTATTTATTAAAATAAAAGATGGCGTTTGTCCAAAAACAGTAAATAAATATCATATTATCTCTTTAATTTAATAAAATATCAGAATGTAAAGAATAGTTTAGGTTTCATCACGCTGCATGGCAGGACGCCTGAACTCCTGGAGCTCCTCCTGTTTGAGTTTGAACACGGCTGAGACAGTCGGTCACGGAGGGCTCACCTGCTTGGAGTGCACGCGCACCGTCACCTGTCCGTACAGGTTTCCTTTGGTCACCATGTCGGGGCAGCGGGCGTGGACCACTCTGGGCGGCTCCAGCGACTCCACGAAGCTCCAGCGGATCGTCTTGTGGCGGTTTCCCCGCGTCATCTCCTGAGCACAGAGGGCAGCGTTACAGCAGAGGCCGAGGGTTCAGGGACGGCTTCCAGAAGAAGAACTCACCGGGTAACACCGCTCCGTCACCAAAGAGTGGAGCTTCTCCTTGTTGAACCTGGAAAACGGACGCAGAGGTAGAAGATAAACTCTCCTCAGGAGGTCTTCAACATTCAGTCACGAGACAAAATTAGAGCAAAGAACGAACAGAATTGATCTGATTCAAATAATTTGATTTATTTACATGTTTTTCTATGTAAAAACCAATTTAGTTTGGTTATAAAAGTCATTTAAACAAAACAAAAGAACATGAATGATTGAAATGACTAATACAATAAAAACAAACACAAACGTTTTATTTATTCAGAAAAAATACAAGAATTTGCTTTAAAACTTTCCTGAACTGATCTGAGTGAAAAAATTAAAGCTCAGATACAAGATTTCTAAAACATTTCACAATTTCTGTTACATCTAAACTCAAATTTTAATTCAACTGACATAACATATTGTATTTTTCTTCATATGTAAATCTAATTTAGTTGGAAATAACGTTTGTTTTCCAGAAACTAAATCCAAACTTAGTAAACAAAAACATCAAACTCAGCTGATTCTGAGGTCAAATTTGAATAAAATTAAAAACCAAACAAACACTAAAACACACGTGCACAAGTTTTCACGTGCATGTACATCGTCTGATGTTTTAGTGCTGATCCTGCTTTAACCGAGTAAATATAATCTGGTTTGTAGACACTTTACATTTCTTTTGGCCAAACACCAATATTTTTTAAGTAGTTTTATTTGGGTTTCAAATAATATTGGCCCCATTTTATCTCCATACGGATGCAGTTATTGATGCGATCAGCAGTGCTGAGGCTGACGCTCTGTCTTACTGTGTCAGAGCTCTGTGAGCCTCGATAAAGATTTCCTGAGCCTGCTCTGCAAACGTCTTGGTGGAGAACAGCGAGTCGTGCTCCTTGATTTTACGAATTCTGAAAAAAATACCCCCAAAAAAGAGAAAATGTCAGAGTTTTAGGATCAAGACTTGAGAGATGGACGGAAAAGAAAGATGAATTTGGGAGGAAATGGCCTTACGCCAGCTGGGAGGCGGCGCTCTGTCGGATCTGCTCAGTTCTCTGTTTCAGGCCTTCTTTGGACAGAGTGGAGAGGCGAGCGTCGCCCTCTGGAGGGATGTAGGGGTCAAAGACCCCGGCTGATGAAGACATCAGGACACGGCTGTTAGTGTTCCTGACTCAACAGAAACTAGGGGGAGGTCAGACTACAATCATCAGAGCTGCAAAGAAACGTCATGGTGCAGAGACAGACGGGGTTCACCTGTGCAGGCGATGTTGATGGGTCTCTCCATGAACTGCTGCTGGATAACAATGCCGGCCGCTCGAGCTTGGGCCTCCGGGTCCTCGTGCTTCTTCCCCTTCATCCCCACCGCCGGAGGGATGAAGTATCTCTTCTTGGTCCTGACCGGCAGGACGAGCGGGAGGGGATGCCGAGCTTCCACAGACGACTCCACATTCTGAGAGAAAGACCATATATCAGAATTAAAAAAAACAAACCCTCAGCATGATGTTTACTGTCAAAGAGGCCTTTATTGTTCCACAGAGACAGAAATGGAGAAATGTCCAGTAAATAGACAAAGTTTCCCAAACACAACCAGTAAATAAGTCTGGAAACCTTCAGAAAGAAACGTAGCGTTCTTGTAGTTTGTCATAAACCTGCGAAAAACCAAGTTAAGGATCTACAAACACTGAAATATACAAATCCAATAATATCTTTAAGAAAAAAAAACTACTAGTGAGAACAAACGTACATTTTCTCGTAAACAACTAACATATTTTATCATAAAATTGTTATTTTGACGGCAAAACTAATTACAATAAACACATTTTCCGTCAGATATTTTCATAGAAATACAGAACCTTCAAGGAGTAACGAGCTCCTCTGTAGAGACCGACCAGCGTCCTCCTCATTGACATCGCCATGTTGATGCCCTGAACCGACCCGGATGCTAAAAGGCGACATCCGGTGACTTTCAAAATAAAGCTGTCGTATGTTATATAATTACGTTTTCCATTCTAGGGATATGGTCAGTGTTGCATTTGATGGACAACAGTGGAAAGATTTTACTTTTTGA
>NW_023416880.1:616271-635758 GCF_002922805.2 Oryzias melastigma | reverse complement strand
GATTAATATATGTTTAGGGGGTATTGCTTTTAACGTAAAACAAGTTAAATTGATAACTTCAAGAAAATTAGTTTTTAATAAATGTTGCTTTGTTCAAAACTGAGCATTTATACGTGTGTTTAAAAATTACATCAGTTTTGTAAATCCCTTTAAAAATTGGATACAATACTTCAAATATTTATATGAATATTCAAACTACTGCTTTTTTTCTTTTCATTACTTTTCTTTTATTTGTCATTGTTTTTACTGTTATGATTATTACTATATTTTTGTTATAGTTCATTATTTTTCTCATTTTTAATATTAATTATTATTAATTATTATTAATTGCGTACCTTAGGTTTTTTTTTATATGCTTTTAGATTCTAATATTTGCTACTTGATCTTTCTCCCAGTTTTGCATTATTAAGCTGCTATAGTTGCTTTGTAGTTTGTGATTTTGATTGACATTTACATTTTTCTTAGATATGTCACTAAAGGAAGATAAAAAGCTTCTCCACAATACTTTTATTGGTTGCTTTATTTAAATATTTAGTTTTAAATTAATAAATTTGATTAGGTTGTTTTCATATATCAAAATTGTAACATGTACCTTTTTAGATTATATTATCAAATTCCAAACTGAATTGTAAATTAAGACCTAAACAGTACTTTAAATTATTATTGGAAACCATTTCCAGAACACAACATTTTGCTCCGTCAGTAAACGGTACTACAAAACTCTTCCTGACAAAACTCTCTGATTTTTTGAGCCATAATATGACAAAGGTCAACAGGTAACCAGGCGAGAGTCCAGAGGGAGTTTATCCACCCAACAGAGAAACTGCTCCTGTTTGTGGTAAATCCGGTTTATTAGTGTTCTTCACAACATAAGGACAAATCATGAACAATCGATTTAGGCTAATTTTGTCATTTCCAACAACCACATTCATGTTGAATTAAAGTAAACAAACCAACATCCTAACAAAGTTTTGACTGATCAATGAACTTTTTGGACCAGTCATTCATTAGGAAGTGACGGAGGTTAAGGTTTGCTCTAAATATGTGAAAACCTTTGCTTTTGTGTTGTGTAAACAACACCCAATAACTTTAAAATACAGATTTTCAAACAGTTTGTTTGGTTCCATGTTATTTTAGAGCAGCTGGATTGCTAAGGTCGATCTAGAAGACATTTTTCTGCTCAGTGGAGTTTACTGTTGTTGGGAATTCAGGTCATGAATGTGATCACAGATTCAGAAGTGTCACAACTAAATTAAATCACTAAATGTGAGCAAATGTTCCAGCTGGAGCGGTCGGCTCATGTCCTGATGCTCGGTGCGGCTCAGGGGTGGGCACACCCGTCGTTCGTTTGCTGTTCATGTGTGGCGGGCGTGAATGGATTCCAGTCTCCAGGGTGAAGACGTCCTGAACAGGCCTGAACACGGCAGACAGGAAGTGCCGCAGACCTCACCTCTGATGGGAGAAGGTTTCTCCGTTTTCTCCGTTTTCCAAACTCCTTAACTCCAGTCTGATGTTACGGTCGGCACCGACCCGTTTCAGGTTTTAATTGCATAAAATTCAATTCAATTTTATTTATATAAAAACAGTGGCCTTATTGGGCTTCATAGGTAATTGTACAGAAGCAGAAGGTCGTCACAAAACAGAAACAATAGCTGATTGTTAAACTAAACTAAACAGACTAAATTAAACTGGTTATCCCTGCTCTTAGACCTTCTTTCTGATTTAGGATTGAAAAAATTGATTCGAGGAAAAAAGAGGAAACCTCAGGGATGTCCACATGAAGGACGGATCCTCTCCCAGGACCGACTGGCGATTTACCAGGACTGTTTAAGAAGAATGAGCTTATCTAACTCTACAACTACATGTTTGTATAGAGTTCTTCCAGATTAAATTGCCACAACAAGCCAGAGGCGAGGTCCACGGCCAAGAACAGAGAGTGATGAAGCTGTAGTTGATACTTAGGAAGAGAAACCAGCCCCAGGCTGTGGAAGAGTTGTGAGTTTAATTACAATCCATATAAATAAATAAATACATAGATAATGAAATGGGTGAGGAAAAAGGGGAGGGGCAAAGGGAGAGGGACAAGCCGGAAACATCTAGACGAAAACAAACCATTTCAAAGGGCAAAGTTGTAAGACGCTCAGTGGGTTAATGATTGCAGCAGAATTGCCTTCAGCGCCACACACACTCAACGGAGAAAATTAGGATGCTATAAAATGTGAGGGAGGCAACAGAAGATAAGAGACGACGAAGGCTCGGCTGAGAGGTCAACTCAACAACACCTCTGGATCTCTGTCGTCTCCATTTCTGTGAGAAACAAAAGCCGTACAGACCGATGTGTGCGTTTGTGACACAAAATACTAATAAATACATGAAATTTGAAAAGCAAACTGAAAAAACACGAAGAGGCAGAGAAAAGTTTTGATTTACAAGAACAGATTTCATTTACTTAACAAGGTTTCTCGCATTGTGGATTGAAATGGGAAAAACAAACATGATATGGGCTGGTTTTAGTCTTAAGGGAAGCATCTTCAGCATTGAATTAGTTCAACTCTCAAAACCATTTACATAGAAAAGGGGACTAGAAAACATTAGAAAGGATGAGGAAACTCCCGTTTCTCTTCTTTTCATGATTTAACCAAATTAAGAGTTATAATCTCCTAATCTCACAACTTTATTTATTTATTTAAATTGGGTCATTGCATATTAGTCAATGTATTAGCACAGCCAGGACATAAATGCGTCAGAATTAGTTCAGACATGAATTAACAGCCAGTAAAACAATCACGCAGGGTGTAAAAGGATCAATATTCTGCTCTGATCTGTAGAGGAAATATTTTCCACAGTGTTGGAAAACTATGAAGTCTCTTGCATATTTCTGGAGGAACATGAATTATTTTAGAAATGTTGGGTGGTTCCATGACATTAAGACTTTTAAAAGATTATAATTAAATCTTGAACCGGATCCTAAATAAACAGGAAGTCTGGAGAAAGGTAAGCATTTGAGAAATGTGGTTGCATGTTTTTGTTTTGGTTAGAAGATAAGCTGCTGCGTCTGCACCATCTGCAGTGTCTGCAGGCTATGCAGCATCTGCAGTGTCTGCGTCTACTCTTTCAATCAGGCAGATCGAGAAAGTATTGAAAATATTTTGTGGATTTTTTTACAAAAAGGAGTGTTTGGAGAAAATGTTCAATCAAACAAACTGTATGTATTAAAGCTGTTCTCATTCTTTCTCGAATCCATTTAAAATGAATAACAAAAATGGTTAAAATAATCAAAATAAAGGGTTATTGTTTGTCTTTAATTATTTGATTTTCCAAATCATAAACATAATTTTAGCAAATTATTATAAACGTGAGAGAGACTGGTGAGGAAATGCCCCCATCCCAAATAATTGTAAAGAAAATGACTTAAAATATTTTTAGCCTCTACAGAAAAAATAAAAATATACAAGGATTAAAATATTCTTTATTCTTGTTTTATGCCCTGTCCCCCCAAGGAAGTTGTCAATGTTTGCTGTAATTCCCCCGGAATCCTGCAGGTGGTAGTAGTGAGCGTCGCATTATTTGACGCCGTGTTTTGGGAAGGAACCAAAGAAGAGCAGGGGGCAGTAACAGCAGAGAAGGGGTTGTTTGGGCTGTGAGGGCAGAGGAGTGGAGCTGCGTGCGGAGCTGACGGGGCGTCAGTTGATGTTGCTGCTTCTGGGCCGCGCGGTCTCGCTGTCGTTTGCGCTCACACTCCATAACTGCCGTTCAACGTCACCCGTTCTACTCGGCCCCGTTCTCGTCCAACTCGGAAGGATCCCCGGAGTCACTCACGGCGCCGTCTCTGGTACAGCGACCAGACAACTCACAGGAACCATGCCCGAGAGGAGGCCCTTCGTGCGGCTACCGACTGACGTCTACCCTGTCAACTATGGGCTCTCCCTGAAGCCGGACCTGATCGACTTCACGTTCGAGGGGAAGCTGGAGGCGTCGGTGGAGGTACGGTGCAGCCGGAGGCTAACGCGCAGGGTGGAGGTTTGTCTCTGCCTGGAGGGGATTTAGTTATGTAATCCCACCGGCTAACGTTACCAGTCGTTAGCCAGGTTGTATTGATCGCGATTAGCCCGTTAGCTCGGAGGCATTAGCCGACGGGTGCTAACTAGCTCCCGACGCCATCAGACCGGTCAAGCCGTCCCTCCGGGGGACGGACGTTGGTCACGTATTTTTAGCTGCATCCCGAAGCTAGCAGAGTCCTCAAAGTAACGGCGGCGGCTGAGACTCGTGGATCGAAACCATCCTGTTAGCCTAGCTAACAGTTGGAAAGGAGTTTCTGCTAATGGACCGAACCAGGTCCAAAGCGGTTTGGCGACGTCTGTAAACGGTGTTTGTTTTTTCTAAAGGATGACTTCTCCACCGCTCGGTTATAACCGTCTGTAAACGGTGTCTGTTATTAAACCAGAACGACTAGCTAGCGGTAACTAGTTTGCTAAATCATGGCAAAGTCGAGTCGCTACTCCTCCCACCTCCTGGGTATGGAGCTGAATTGGGGCCAATATTATTTGAAACTCAATTAAAACTACTTGGAAAAGATATTAGCGTTTGCCCCAAAACAAATAAAATAAAATGCCCAGAACTTTTTGCTATTTTAAAATAAACGTAATTATTTTAGGCTTCAAATGTTCTGTGTTTTAGGTTTCAAAACTCTAAAATTTCAATTTCAAAACTTAGTTTTCTGTTTCAAACACTTTTTCCCCCCAATGTGAAAATTTCAGTTTCAAAACTTTTGGCTGCGTTTGAGTGTATCTAACTAAAAGAGTTAAAGGTGGAAAAAAGATTTGAAACTGAAAACAAACGTTTTGACATTGAAATTTTGAGTTTTGAAACCTAAAAACAGAACATTTGAAGCTGAAAATAATTAAGTTTCTTTTAGAAAACCAAAAAGTTTCGGGTATTTTATTTTATTTATTTGTTTTTGGGCAAACACTAATATCTTTTCCAAATAATTTTATTGCGGTTTCAAACAATATGCTCACCATTTTTGTTGGACTGCTAACGTTAGGTTCAGAATGTGAGGTCAGCCAGTGGAGAGTGTAAACAAAAGGATGATGGGAAATAAGAGCAGGTTTACTCCCCACCAACAGAGGTCGATTTCTAATGAATGAATTATGTCTTAGAAAACTGCGCTGTTTTTTTAATTTTTGGCTAAAAACACATTAATCATAGTGAAAAGACCAAATAGATCAGATATGATTAGAATAGAAGTTTAAACAGAATGAAGTTTGTTGTCGAGTAACATTAAGTCTTCTTTGCCCTCTTGGTATATTTATTAGAAACCAGAGATTAGCATCTTGTTGAGCAAAGATGCTGCATCGTTTTTGTGATGATGTAACGAACGTTTCTGACCTGAGAACCTGCTCCTCGTCGTGGTGAAAGACAGACGTCGAATCACATTTGCCGATGACACGCTAATCTAATTTTGAACCCCAGTGCCCCCCCCCCACACACACATTTTCAGTGAGATGTTTTCACTCTCAAAGTTTTTACGTTTAGAAAGTTTCTCCAGAACTTTCCTCTGTCTCCTGTCTGTGTATTTTAGCTATGGATCCCGTTGGATCTGTCATTATCTGCAGTCATCACACAGACCCCCCCCCCCCCATGATGTTTATTTGTTACCGTTTGTCCGAGTCGTTGGACTAAAGTTGTTTTCTTTTACTGACTGTCTTTTGCTCGTTCAGAACTTTACTTGTAGTTTTCTGACTCCATGTTTCCATAAATGTCTTAATCGGTCCAGAACTCTTCTGTTAATCTGCTGCCATCAAGTCTTCCTCCTGCTTCCAGATTCATCGTGTCTCAGATTATCATTTCATGTCATTGAGTGTCTTGTATGTTCTTTTAGTTCTGGTCATTTTCCTGTGACTGTCGGCTCGCGGCTCTAATCATTTGTCTTTATCTGGTTCCGTCATACACCTGCCCACACCTTTAGCTTTTCTCTGATCCTGATCCATCTCTGGGTAATAAATGTTTAACACAATGACCCAAATTTCTGCTTTGTTGTTAAGTCAGGTCTTAGCATTAGGTGAGGGTTTTTCTCTGTTCTCGTATTAAAGCCTCCTCTGGTTCCACTGGTGTTTAGGAAGCTCCTAGTAACCTTGAACGTTCCCATCTGAGCGCTGAGCTCTCAGCTGGACCAGATGGTGAATGTGTATGGAGCTAAATCGGGGCCAATATTGTTTGAAACCCTAATAAAATCACTTGAAAAAATTATTGGTGCTTGGCCAAAAATGTTTTAAACTGTCTGGAACTTTTTGCTATTCTAAAATAAACGTAATTATTTTCAGCTTCAAATGTTCTGGTTTTTAGGTTTCAGAACTCAAAATTTCAATGTCAAAACTTTTTCAGTTTCAAATCTTTCTTTCACTCTCAACTTTTTATTTATTTTTAAAAATATTTTTTCCAGTGTTGAATCTGAAAATTTCGGTTTCAAATCGTTTGGCCCTGTTGTGGCGCGTTGGGGCGGGGCTAAAAAAGAGTTAAAGGAGAAAACTTACTTAAACTGGAAAAAAAGTTTAGACATTGAAATTTTGAGTTTTGAAGCCTAAAAAACAGAACATTTGAACCTAAAATTAAATACGTTAACTTTAGAATAGCAACAAGTTTTAGATATTCTTTTTTTTCTGTTGGGAAAAGATCAATATTTTTTCAAGTAGTTTTATTTGGGTTTCAATAATATTGGCCCCGATTCAGCTCCCTAAATGTGGGGCTAATCTTCTTGTTCAATGCCATTCTGTATGTATGAACAGATTGCTGGAGCTGCTCGGGAGTCTTTGCTCTGGGATCTGGGGAACTCTGTTCAGCCTTTTCTGCTCTGACCTTCATCTGCATCCATTCACTACACTTTGTAATCTCAGCATAAGTTGGAATGATCCAACATCTCATCCTGACGGCTCTTGTGTTGATCGTTTTCCTCCTCCACGGTTAGCAGAAAACAGCACGCCGTGTTAACGCCGTCTCTGTGGGTTAACGTGTCGCGTCCTTGGTTAAAGGTGACTGCCGCTCCGATCCGGAAACTGACTTTCCAGAGAAAACGTCCCGAGGGTTTGACAGAACAAACAAAGCAGCTCCCAGCGTTGCTTGGCGTTTCCGTCCTGTGGAGTCGCTCAGGAGAACTCCTGCGTCACCTTTCCTCCGAGTCCCGTTTCTGCTCTCGCGTTTGTCTTTTTCAAGAAAACGTGGCTCAAGTTACTCATGTTAAAACATTTTAACTGTAGAGCATGAAATAGAAGTTCTCATTAATGGATTACTATTGAAAGCTGCAGTAACGGCTCTGCCAGGGTCGTTTTTATTACTAGGATCTTGTAAATATTGAAGAGCTGGAAGCTCCTGACCTGCCGGGTGAACGTGGTTGTTGTGTGGGACTCACACCTGTCCACGGCTATAAAAGCTCATAAGCTTCACATTATCTGAGCAGTAAACTGTAATAAAGTCCAAATGTGTGCTTCTACTCTGTTTACCTTCTATGCTTTATTAACGTTTGTTGAATGTGTTTAGATGCTGCTAGTTGAATAAAAATCACATATATAGTTTTTCTAACATGTCAACATTAGTTTGAGAAGAATACTTTTAAATACTTTAAGTCTCATGATGTGAATCATTTCTGGATCTTTAACTCTTCAGATCCGAACGCTTTGATTTGTTTTGACCCAAATGAAACCTGAAAACAACTCTGACATTGATAACAGTCATGGAGGAGTCCAGATGCTGCTCTGAGGGTCTGGGTGGGTGAGTGGGGGGTCATGCTGGTCCTTGCATCCCGTCTGCAGGGCAGACGTGCGCTGAAAGGGCCCGCAGCGTCGGTTCTGTCAGCTGTCGTGTTTGGGCCTCGTCAGCCTCCGGAAATCGCAGACGGCAGCCGAACGGCGTTGACACCAGCTGAATGTCACTGTGTGGCTCTGCCAGCTGCGTCAGCTGTCTGCGTCTGCGTGGCGTCTGCTGTCTGCGTGGAATCCCCTGGTTTCTTCTCATCACTCTGCCTACTGGATTTCTGTCCAGCTCAGTGCTGTTCTGTCAGTCATGAAATCCGTCTCAAATGTTTCCAGCTGCAGTACGATTTATGTTACTTTAAGTTCGTCTTTTCTGCAGATTTAACGTTGATGTAAAACCAAAACTTAAATCTGGTTGTTTTGTTTCCAGGTTACACAAGCTACAAATCAGATTGTGATGAACTGCGCCGACATCGACATCATCACAGCTTCTTTTGCAGCACAAGGAGGAGACGGTGAGGACAGAGATGTTCTTCAGCGGCTTAAAAATCTCTTTATGCTCCGCCCCTCACCTTCCTCTCCTCCTCCTCTCTAGAATTAAACGCTACGGGCTTCAACTACCAAAACGAGGATGAGAAGGTCACTCTGTCGTTCCCTAGCGCCCTTCAGAAAGGTAGGAGAGGCTTCATCTGCTGTTGGAGAGTGGTGGGCGTGGTCATGGTAGAACTGTCTCCGCCTCTCCAGGCTCGGGGACTTTGAAGATCGACTTTGTCGGGGAGCTGAACGACAAAATGAAAGGGTTCTACAGAAGTAAATACTCGACTCCTGCTGGAGAGCCGCGGTACGCTGCTGTCACACAGTTCGAGGTGAGTGGATCCGCTCCAGAGGAACGGGCAGCGAAGGGGCGTGGCCTCGCCGCTGCAGCATCACGGGGATCATGCGGGCTGACTGAGGCTTTTCCAGGACCGTCTGCAGGTCTCAGACCCCCAGAGGCTGTGAGGACGTGACGTGTTTGCTGAGAGCAAACAGCGTTTAGGCTCTTTATGAAGGAAGATAAAACCTCCAAACACAAACGTATTTGTGTTTGTATTAAAGCTGCTGAGGGCTAATCCCAAAGGATCAAGAGGGAATCCTTTTATCTCAGAAAACTCTCAGCTTTTACATGTTAGTCATTTTTCATTTTTAGTCTGATTTATCTTTTCATTTTTTAATTAAAAGATATTAGACATGAAATCATATCTATAATGAATTATTCAGACATCGTCGTGTTTATAGAGCAGAGGTGTCGCACAACGCCTTAGGTCACGGGTCAGACAGGATAAACATTTATTGAACACTCTAAAACTACATTTTCTAAACTTTTTAACATAAATATGCCTAGATATATAACATTACCTGTGATAATGCCAGTGTGAATGCTGTAAACTGAATTTGACTGCTGAAGATGCTAGTGAAGATAGCTGAAAACCCCAAAAATAAATAAAATAAAATAGGTTAGCCAATAGGTTAGCATGTAGCTAACATATTAGCTAAACTCAAAAACATCCTAAGAAATCGTAGAAAATACCAAAATTGTCCAAAAAGCTTCCAGAATCCCAATTTTTCAAACTTTAAAACTGTAACTTTTTAACATAATTCTGAATAATAAAAAGACAGGAATATTATTCCAGAATAAATCAACTTAAACCTTAAATAACTTTCAATATTTTACTCTCCATAAAAATATATTTTGTTGAAATTATAGTAGTTAGAAATGAGCACAAGATAACATCGGGTCATTAATAACGATAAAATAAAATGATCTGGAGGGCCGGATAGAATTACCCGGAGGGCCTCGACTTTGACATGTTTTATAGATGTGTAAAAACTCTTGATAAAGGTTGTTATTTAAAGCACAGAGATGTTGGTCGATGGAAGCCCCGAGGCAGTCGGCTGCGTTCCACCTGCTGCTCTCTGGTCGGAGCGTCTGCGTCCCTGTGGGGCTCTGATCCTGCTCTTTGCAGACTCAGGGATTCGTCACAAAGGAAAAGCTGCAGGCGGCCCGATGAGTTCAGCTGGAGCAGCTTCTAGAGAGCTGCCAGGTCCAGCCGGTGTTCAGGTGGAGGTGTGCTGTACCAAACGAATGACCCGAGAACAAATTCCTATCACTGGTTTTCATTCACGAACTCCACCTGCAATTCTAAAAAAAAAATTTCTGTTACTTTATTTATTAAAGACATGCACTAAATAAAACTGTAAATGTGCATAAAACAGAACCAGGTGTCTGATTGTATGAGGAGAAAGAATGTTTAGGACCCACTGCAATAGGAGGTGGGGTTTTGGTCTTTTTAACATCTGCACGAATTTCTGTACTTAAAGTTGTTCAAGCCCTAAACGGACCAATCAGACGCCTCAGTAAAGTAGGCGGAGTCTGCTGGCCCCCACGTCCATCATTCAAAATCTTTGACGGATTATTTGTAGCCTCCTGTAAAGTGGAAGGGAAGAGGCGTGGCCTTCTAACAAGCTCTCTCCTGATTGGTGAGAGTGGTTACCATAGAAACGATGACACAGACCAACTCGAACCAGTCACGCTGACTGACGTCGGCTGGCTCCAATATAGTGACGTCAGTATGGTGAAAAAATGGCGACTGAATTGGAAGTGAGCAGTTTTCTACAGGTGACGCACACCCACTCAGTCCAGTGCTCATGTACAGTCACACGAGTGTCCAGAACAAATGAACAGATGTTTGGATGATGTTTCCCAAAACGTCCACAGAAAACTGGGATGTGAGGAAGTCCAGCTGGATCTTGACACTGAGCATCAACCTCTGCTTGTCTCCTTCAGGCCACAGACGCTCGCAGAGCTTTCCCCTGTTGGGACGAGCCCGCCATCAAAGCCACCTTTGACATCACTCTCATCGTCCCCAAGGACCGGGTAGCCTTGTCAAATATGGTAGGCGCCGTCTGTGAGGAGGCCGCCGCCTCCTGCCGAGCTTCTTTCGTGTTTCCGTCTGTCGTAGAGCTTACATAACAAAGGCCACACAGTCGATTTCCCCTCAGGCTGATATTCCTTCTAAATGTGACGACTGTGCAGCCTCAGATTCTCTCCGGCAGCATCAGCCTCTCCAGGCTGTCGGAGCTGGTCTTTGTGATCAGGAATCCCGGCGACTGACAGCTCGTCCTGAACGTAAACTGTTCAGGGTTTGTCCTAAAAACAAAAGTGTTAGTGAGTTTGAAATGCTGCTGAAGTGTTGGTGAGCAGAGATCCAGTTTGTTTGTGGGACGATGCTGCGTTTAAGCAGCATTGAGTGAAGTTTTCTCTCCATTTCTCTCCTGACTCCTGCATGTCTGTTTCTCCAGAATGTCATCGAGCGAAAGCCGTACCCCGAGGACGAGAACCTGGTGGAGGTGAAGTTTGCCACCACGCCCGTCATGTCCACCTACCTTGTAGCTTTTGTCATCGGCGAATACGACTACGTGGAGAGCCAGTCTTCGGACGGGGTGATGGTGCGCGTCTACACGCCGGTTGGGAAGGCCGAACAGGGGAAGTTCGCTCTGGAGGTGAGGACGGCTGCAGGAGTTTCTCTGCTGCTGGATCCCATCTGTCCAGATCAGCTTTAATACAGACGTCTGAGGACTTCAAGAAATTAGTCCAAAAAAATCCAAATAATACTGGAAAAGTTTGCTTTAAAAAAGCATAAAATCCTAGTTGTTTCCTTTGAAGTCGTGGACAAACGCAGCTCCTCCTTTACTGACGGTAAAAAGCTGCAGAATCGAGGAATCGTCTCGTGGTTTCAGCCGCTCAGATGTTCATCAGCTTATTGTCGTTTATTGTTTGTAGTGATTTTTGTTTAACTGAACAGGATGGCGTTCAGCCAAACACCTTTACGTTGGTGAACTTTATTTAGATTTCTGAAGCTTTATGCCTCCATGGTGGTTCACCTGCTGTGTCTTCATCCTCCAGGTTGCTACGAAGACTTTACCTTTCTACAAAGACTACTTCAACGTTCCATATCCGCTGCCTAAGATCGACCTCATAGCGATTGCTGACTTTGCTGCTGGTGAGTGAACCTCAGTTTCTGCTGTTGAAGGTTTTGAACAAACACATTTTGAGCCCAACTCTTCTTACCTGCTCAGGTGCCATGGAAAACTGGGGCCTTGTTACCTACAGGTGAGCTCCAGTCGCTCCTCGACACACCTCACGTTTCATGATGTCATGAAAAGAAAACTGAATCCTTGAAAAAGTATGAAGGAGTCTGGAGCAGAAGATTCTGTTTTCTGCTACCTTTTCAACTCCTGAGCATTTCCAGAAGCTGTTTGGGGTCCAGTTGGACCCGTTTCAATGTGTCTAATTGTTTTTTAACGGCTGTGGTCGATGGACCTACACCTGCCGTCCTCGGCCACCTTCATGCCGGTCACCCATCTGACGGGACCAACCGTTGATCTGGTTTTTCAGAGAGACGGCGCTGCTCATCGACCCCAAGAACTCCTGCTCGTCGTCCAGGCAGTGGGTGGCTTTAGTGGTCGGACACGAGCTCGCCCATCAGTGGTTTGGAAACCTGGTCACCATGGTAACCCTCCTTTACACGGCCCAGAGGAGCTCCCCGCACAGGGAGGAGGTGCAGCTGTGGGCTAACGCCGCCTGTGTCCTCCTGTGCAGGAGTGGTGGACCCACTTGTGGCTGAATGAGGGGTTTGCGTCCTGGATCGAGTATCTGTGTGTGGACCACTGCTTCCCAGAGTACGACATCTGGACCCAGTTCGTCTCCGCGGATTACACCCGCGCGCTGGACCTGGACGCTCTGGACAGCAGCCATCCCATAGAGGTGAGACGAGCAGGTGAAGGTCAGTCTCCACGGTTGAGATGCTTCTTTAAAACTCGCAGAAGTGTTTCTTTGAGGCTGTAGAATCCAGGAATAACTAAACTTTACAATCAGTGTTTGTCAGATGAAGCTAACACACAAACCCGCTGGCTTCTGTCGGGCTGACCGCCATGTTGGACGCTTTGTGCTGCAGGTGAATGTGGGCCATCCGTCAGAGGTAGACGAGATCTTTGACGCCATCTCCTACAGCAAAGGGGCGTCTGTGATCCGGATGCTGCACAACTACATCGGAGACGAGGTTGGTGGTCGAGCACGCGGCCCGGCCGGCGCCTCCAATCATAGATTCAAAACTGAGGCTTTCTTCGCAGGACTTTAGGAAAGGAATGAACGCGTATCTGTTGAAGTTCCAACATAAAAACGCATCGACAGGTGAGGCTGTGCTCCAGGTAAGGACGTTTGCTTTGGTGGCTGCTCCTCTGACTGCGGCTGACTTCCACAGAGGACCTGTGGGACTGTCTGGAGCAGGCCAGCGGGAAACCCATCGCTGCAGTCATGAACTCCTGGACCAAGCAAATGGGCTTCCCGATCATAGCGGTTGACCAGGAGCAGGTGAGCTTCACTACACGCGAGCTCACCTGGAGCGCCGCCTCATTGTTAGTGATTCAAGTCCTCCTCAACCTGAGACGGGTTTCTAAGAGCAGGGGTCTCTTCAAAGTATTGAATTTATGAATTTGGAATTAATACCTCAAAAAGTCTTGAATTTTGATATCAGAGCCTAAAAAATTGAGCTGCTTGAAAAAAAATTAAAAATGTTTCTATTAAGATTATTTTGATCAAATGATGGAAGTAAACGGGGAAAACCAGTTGTAAAGGTGCATTCACACCAAACACGATTTGATCCACAAATTCACTTTTGCTGCTTAAATCAAGCTGCTGCCGGACGGCCGCTCAAGTCGCGCCGCCGGACTTCAGATCGCCTTAGTTCACATCTGTACCACTGAGTTAGCATGGAAACGGGCGAATCACGCTCGGTGTGAATGCACCTTTATGCACGAATACGCTAAATGCCAACCGCCGGTTTGAAAAGAAGCAAAAAACGTAGAAGAAGAGCTCTAAAACAGACTACAAACAAGATAAAAAGCTGCAGTTTTGATCAGAAATTGAGAATGAATTAATAAAATGGGAAACAGACGGCCGAATTGGTCTTAATTTATTACATGTATGGTCTTAAAAAGTCTTAAATGTAACTTGAAGAAACGTGTAGGAACCCTGTAAGAAAAGCTGGACATTTTCAGATTTATTGAGTTAAATTATTGTTCTAGATGTTAACTACATAAATATTTAACCGTAGTTTGATGCCTGTCTGTAAACTTCTGGTAAGCCCTCAATGATGTTGATTACAGCAAGGTGAGGAGCGCATCCTGAAGATCTCTCAGAAGAAGTTCTGCGCCAGTGGACCGCACAACAGTGAGTTGAACTGCACAGTTTTGATGTAATTTGGTTCATTTTAAGCAGTTTTCAGAAATAAGAAAAGATAATTTGAGCTAGAAAAGATGCATTACCTGTGATAATGTTAGTGTGAATGCATTTAGCTGAAAGGAGTCGCTGAAGATGCTGAAGGTTTTTACTAAAAATAGGGACGCAGTTTACTTTAACTGCTGAAAAGATTAGCTGAAAATATAAAAGCTGTTTACAAAATGTTAAATTTGCTAAAAGACTAGAAAGTTCATTAAAGATCCGTGAAAGAGCGCTGAAGTTGACATAAATTTCTGAAAAAATATACATGGCAAATTTGCAAAAATATTTAGTGTGTTGCTTAAATATGAGCTGAAGTCCAAATTAGCCCAAAAAACCTTAGTAGATGCCAAATTGGCCAAAAGGTTAGCTCATTGCTTAAATACTAGCTAAACTCTAAAATAACCTAAAATTCCTCAGTAAGTAAAGTAGTCAAAAATGTTAGCATGTTGCTACAATAGAAGCTAAACTCATCTTTTGAAAATGACCATAAGAGGAAAACATCCCACGAATATATTTAAAGGTTTGTTGCTAATCTACTTATCATTTTGACATTCGAAGGCTTTCTCATTCATTTCCTATGGACATAGTTTGCAGAATATTTCAAGAACTATAAAGTTTCTGAATATAAAAAATACAAGCAGTAACGTCCTGAACGAGCTGAACGTTTAAATGCCAAGATTGGTGGAATCTCTGAAAGTCTGATTGAGTTTTTACGTGCTGAAAAGCTACAGAAAGGAGAATCACTTTAGTGTGAATGCTACTGAGCAATCACACAATTAAAAATACGTGTTTATATCAGATCTATTTAAGGTATTGATTCAGAAATTGATTAGAAAACAAAGAAAAAGTTTATTTTCTCAACATTCTAATTGTTCCTAATTATAAATGGTCAAAGTTGCTCGTTTGCACTCAGAAGGATTGTCAGATGGACGTGCTGCGTCTGCTGACGCGTTTATCCTGACCCACCAGGTGAGGAATGTCCACACTGGATGGTCCCCGTCAGCATCTGCACGAGTGAAGACCCCAAATGCTCCAAGGTCAAGGTTCTGCTGGACAGTCCGGAGACCACCGTCACCCTGAGCGGGGTCAGCGCAGACCAGTGGGTCAAGGTGAGGTCCTGGGAGCAAGAGCCTGAACCCATTCTAGCCTTCAGGTTCTCAGTAAAGAGGGGTTCCTGCGGGTCTTAAAGTCTCTTCGAATTTATGAATTTGAAAATAATACCTTAAAACGGCAGGAATTTTGATAACTGAGCCTTAAAATTGTGTCTTCAAACTTCTTTGTTCCACATTTCATGTCAAAAATACAATTTTTTGACCATGAATATTTTGATCAAATGATGTAAATAAACAGCAGAAGAACCAATTATTATTCTGTATGCTCACTTGTGTTAGAAAAGAGAAAAGCACTAAAGCATCACGGCACAAACACAAAGAAGCTACAGCTTTGATCATAAATGGGAAATAATGAGCATTGGAAATAGACTGAGAGATTAGTCGTAGTTTTCTACATGCATGGCCCTTAAAAGGTCTTAAAGTCTTAAAATGAACTGGAAGAAACTTGTTGGAAAACACATCAAAACTGCTTGAGTCATTTAGAAAGTAAAGGATTTATTTCGGTTTCCTTCTTACTGTTTTAGAAACGTCTGCAGCTCTAAATATTCATTCAAAGTCGAGGATTCAATAGAAAAACTTGAATAGATTCTGCTGTTCCTGCAGGAGTTTAAAAGCTTTATTTCTCTGCTCATCTGTGACGTTTATTCAGCATAATTAAAGCTCGGTTTACTAGTAGGTCCTTTATTCAGTGAAATTATAGGTGGTAAATAGTAATAACATTACAAAAAGACTTTCTCTTTCTTATCTTTTGTGTTTTTATCTTTGGACGGTAGAGTTCCTGCGGCGTCTCTGTAATCTGTGTTAATCTGAGTCGGAGCGTCTCTGAATCCTGGCACAAACATGTTCAGGTTGGATCTTAAAGAATCCTCCAGAAAGTTCTGATGGAATGAGTCACGAGTTTCAACACCTCCTGCAGCAGCAGAGCATGAAGGCAGAGCGGAGCCGCTCGGGGTTTCTTCATCGACGTGTAAATCGAGAAGAACACGTCTGTGCTTGTCTGACCTCTGTGCTCCATCGACGTGTAGGGCGATGGATCTGAGGATCCGCTGGGAATGAGTCTGTTCAGAACAGTTCTGCCCGACCTCTGATTCATGATCCGCTCCTCCTCGTGCTCCTACGCGACCTCTGAAGCTGTCGATGGTTCTTGTGCCGACAGATCAACCCCGGCACGGTGGGCTTCTACCGCATCCAGTACAGCTCGGCCATGCTGGAGAGTCTGCTGCCCGGCGTCCGGGACCTCAGCCTGCAGCCCGTGGACCGGCTGGGCCTGCAGAACGACCTCTTCTCCCTCGTAAGCTCCAGCACGCACACACAGTGGGAGGTGGGAGGAGCCAAAGGAGACGACTCCATTACCCCTAGAACAGGGGTATTCAAGTCCAGGCCTCGAGGGCTGGTGTCCTACATGTTTTCCAACCAACCTTCCATTGAAGCTCCTTATTGGCTAAACATACCTGATCCTGGAAATTAGCAGCCAATAAGGAGCTTCAATGGAAGGTTGGTTGGAAAACATGTAGGACACCGGCCCTCGAGGCCTGGACTTGAATACCCCTGTCCTAGAAGATGGTTTAGTGCAGGACTGCCGCTCTCTGGGTTTGAATGTCATTCAGTTTTATTTTCGAACGCCAAATATGAAGTCACTCATTTTCCAAAGTAAAACCCTGATAAATTTTAAAGTTTAATGAATATTTTTTATGAATCCGACAACCTGTATCATTTTATTTACAGTTTGGGATGTAAAAGATATCAGATAAATATGGAAACATTGATCGGACAACTGAAGTATCGCTTGAAAACCACAGATATGAGCAGGATTATGTTATATACTTAAATAATTTCTGGCAAACTACACTTCCTCTTTTTTTTTCGACTGTCTTTGTCTTTTTATGTTCATGCGATGAAAACAAAAAGACGTCCGATCATAAGCTAGCTTCTTCCAGAAGAGTCGATTCAGACGGCCCAACAAATATGTGAACGCGCTTCATAGAGACTGAGTGGTGAAGCTAACACCTTTACAGAGGAAAAACTCCTCCGGGTCAGTCAGAACCGACCCAAACGTGTGGATCTGAAAATAACCTGTGAAAGGGATTCCAGATGTCTTCAGGCTGTAAAACTCCACAATTTCTCCACTTTTCTCAGACAGATGTGATTATTTTCACACTTTTCTCTTGTTTAAACTCCCAAACCATAGAAAAAAATCCAGTTTACAGAATGAAACAAAGTTCTGATTGTGAAGTAGATTCATGTAACTCTGACAAACTGTTAGAAATCCACCAGAAATTCTGACCTTATTGGTGGATTTTCTTTAAATAAGCAAAACATTTAGTCACTGAAGACAAATAGACTCACCAAGAATTCTTGTTTCAGGGAAAAAATTCTACCAATTTAGAGACATTTTCTATAAGTTATTTTGCGATTGAAAAGCTGTCCTGATGAGATTATGTTTCTTCCAAGACAGAAAGTAAAACATTTTACTGTAAAAACGCGGTCTTCTTACTTTCAGGTTTCAGTTTTCAGATTCTTGACAGAAACACAGAGGAGGTTGATTGACGAGGTCAGCAGCCAATCAGGAGGCAGAACACGGCGTGTGGTTTAAACATGAAGCAGGCCAAACCATTCTGAACTCTGCTTTGTTTTGGGAGAGTTCAGTTGCAGTGTTGGAGTTTGATCTCATAAAAGAGAATCTCTGACGGGCCTTTTATCTGCCGATCTTCCTCCCTGTCAGCTGCCGTGACGGTTTTCTTTCGTCTTCACGCCCCTCAGAACCATCTGCAGATGGTTGTGCAATCGCCCTCCTTATCTTTGGAATGGAATCTTCCATTTACCGCTTTGAGTTTGGTTGTTGTGCCGTTTGGAATCAGTAACGTTCAGATCATCCGGTGTCTGTTCCTGAAGGAGTTTCTGACACTCCTCTGTGTTCCTAGTTGATACGTCTGGAAGTGTTTCTTCAGGCCAGAGTTTTCCTGACCCGCCTGCTGAAGCTCATGGCTCCTCCGGGGCGTTTCTCTGACCGCTCTGCGCCTCCAGTCTCGTGCAGGAATGATCAGCACGGTGGAGGTGCTGAAGCTGATGGAGGCCTTCGTCAACGAGCCCAACTACACGGTGTGGAGCGACCTCAGCTGCAACCTGGGAGTGCTGTCCTCGCTGCTGTCCCACACCGACTTCCCCGAGGAGATCCAGGAGTTCATCCGGGACCTCTTCACCCCCATCGGCCTCAAGCTGGGCTGGGACAGCAAGCCGGGCGAAGGTGAGCTTGGACACGGTCCAGACAGGATTTGGTTGAAGGTTTCAGCTGCTCGTCTGTAACGGAGCGGGACGCTGTGGCTGCAGGTCACCTGGACGCTCTGCTGAGAGGTCTGGTTCTGGGGAAGCTGGGGAAGGCGGGACACAAACCCACGCTGGAGGAGGCCAGGCGGAGATTCAAGGAGCACGTGGACGGGAAGCAGGTTCTGCCTGCAGACCTGAGGAGCCCGGTAGGTCCAGGGAGCAGAACCGGCGCTGGTCTGTGCAGAACTGCGGAACGGCTGGAATGTGGGGGGAGGTTGGAATGAATGTTCAGGATTCAGCTGAGATGAGACGGATGTAATTATAACATCTATCATTTAAAGACAATTTATTTACTTAATGTTTACACTGTTAAAACCCAACAGTTGTCAAAACTGGGATGAAAAAGCAAAAAAAAGATTTTAAATAAAAAATAATGTTTTCTGCATTAAAGAATCTATTTTATGTCAAAAAGTACAAGTAAAAGTCGACCCACTTCTAGTTTTTAGATTTGATTAATTATCAATAAACTACGTTTTTAAACTTCAAACTCATTTAATCTGGTTAAATGTTTTCACTGCAGCCGTTGTCTAACGGTGGAACTGAAATGAAAGTTTTAACCACAGAAACTTTTTCTGCCTCAAAGGGTAAAAAATTTCACTGAAATGAATCGTATATTTTTTTCATTTTTAATTAAATATAAATTCAGATCCATGAACTATTTTTATTCCAGTGCTCTTAGCTTGAAGCCGACTCTCTCCAATCATCATAGATGTTTCACTAGAGTTTCCGCTGTTGTTCCACGTTTTCTGTCGGTTCCATTCAGATCTTTTCATCTGGACGACAGATTTTCTGGATGAAATCCTCACCGAAGAATCCTTCAGAATCCGACTTTTCTCTTTCCATAAATAGAATCTTCTATCTTCATTTCTCTTTTGCTCCTCTGGGGTTCCTTGATGCTGTTTTGCTTTGGGGTGTTGGGGCTCCAAAGCCGTCGGCGTCTTGATGCCCGTTTGATGTGGTTCTGTTGTCATTTTCATGGACCTTTGA
>NW_023416880.1:614702-616073 GCF_002922805.2 Oryzias melastigma | reverse complement strand
TTCTATCTTCATTTCTCTTCTTCTCCTCTGGGGTTCCTTGATGCCGTTTTGCTTCGGGGTGTTGGGGTTCCAAAGCCGTCGGCGTCTTGATGCCCGTTTGATGTGGTTCTGTTGTCGTTTGATGTGGTTCTGTTGTCATTTTCATGGCTTTTGATGCAGTTTTAATGCGTGTGTGTTGCGGGTTCCGTCTGTGTTCAGTAAGATTCTGTTACCGTTCTGATGCTGTTTTTAAACGTGGTTTTGACGCGTTTGCTGTGCGTTTATTGCAGTTTCTATGTGATTGATGGGATTCTGCTGCTGTTTTTATGTGTGTTTAATACGTGTTTAATGTGCTTTTGATGTGTCTTAAATGCATATTTTGTGTTGTGGGTTTGTTGTGCATTCAATGTTCTTTGGATGTGTTTTGTGCTGTTTTTAATGTGCGTTTGATATGGCTTTAATGCATGTTTTATTTGTTTGTGTGGTATTGATCCATGTTTGTGTTGTTGATGTTTGTTGTGCTTCATTTTCTTTGGATGTGTTTGTGCTCCTTTAATGTGTTTGTCTTCTCCAGGTGTATCTGACGGTGCTGAAACACGGAGACAGCGCCACACTGGACACGATGCTGAAGGTAAACGTTAGTTTGATGTTTTCATCGAACGATCGGAGCTTCACATTCGTGACGTTTGCTCTGTTTGAACGTCTGTCAGTCGGTGATGGAAGACGATGTTTCAATCGTTGTGACTGATGTTAAGTGATGAATGAACGGAGATCTTTTTTATCTGGAGGAAAAGTTTGTCTGATTTGTGTTTGTTTTCCTGCAGCTCCACAAACAAGCAGACATGCAGGAGGAGAGGAATCGCATCGAACGAGTTCTCGGCGCCATTTCTGCTCCTGAGCTGATCCAGAAGGTCCTCTTTTTCGCCATGTCGGTACGCAGACAGAAACGGTTCTGTTGGTTCTGATCTGGGTCCATGAAGCTGCTGAACCCCAAACTCATTTGACTGGGATGTCTGCGCAGCGTGAAGAACCGTTTACTGACTAACGGGGAAAAGTGTCGACCCGGTTCTTCTGCCCGCATGTCTGTCAAACTTTGATGCTTTGGATCATTAATTCAACATCAGGATGTTTGTCCTGCTGAGCACCAGACCATGACACTCCCACCACTGTGTGACGTTCCTCTGGAAAGCTGCTGCTCCTTCAGACGCGACTGTGGGAGTCATTGAGACGTTTCTAAACTCAGACTGTGTGATGATCTGATGGAGTTTCAGACTCTGATCTGGATGGAGGCAGGAGGAGGCAGCAGCTCTTTAGATACTGGGATGTTTGGGTCTAACATTAAAATGAGTTTAAGGATGCAAAAATCCAAATCTGTATGGAAACGTCCCGCTC
>NW_023416880.1:612417-614566 GCF_002922805.2 Oryzias melastigma | reverse complement strand
GATACTGGGATGTCTGGGTCTAACGTTAAAATGAGTTTAAGGATGCAAAAACCAAAATGTGTATGGAAACGTCCCGCTCATACGGTCCTCACTCTGAGAGCAGACGTTGGTCCGGCTCCTCGGCTCTGAAACGGTCAGTTTGACTGATTCTGCTCTCCGTGTTCAGGAAGAGGTCCGTCCTCAGGACACGGTGTCCGTGATCGGCGGCGTGGCAGGAAGCAGCAGACAAGGCCGAAAAGCTGCGTGGAAGTTTGTCAGAGACAACTGGGAGGAGCTCTACAACCGCTACCAGGGAGGCTTCCTCATATCACGGCTCATCAAGGTGAAACCAGCTGTGACCGAAAAGCAGAAACGGAGGATTTTCTGTTTAAAATCAGCTGATTTTTGTCCTCTTTCCTGCACAGCTCACAGTCGATGGATTCGCTATTGATAAGATGGCTGCTGAAGTCAAGGTGAGGAAACACAAAAAGCTTCCTGTTTCAGTTTACTGTTGATGTGAGAACTGTCAGAACTTGCTAAAAATGTGTTTGATGGGATGGAAACTTTTGACCACTAGAGGGCAGACTGACCGAGCTTTTTCAGCCAGTAGAGAGCTCGACTCTACTGCAGTGTCTGCTCATGACAGAGATTTGTTTCTGATCATCTTCTTGCTGAACAAATCAGTCGTCCTCCAACCTGCTGCTCAGCTTCTTCTAATAACTTTATTTAAAAATCCAGATGCTTTTCCAGCAGCTCAGCCCTGGTCCTCGATCGACCCCCCTGACTGTTAGCTGACTGATAAGCTCAGTCAGTTGTCTCCACATTCGGATTGAACATCACACCTGTTCCAGGTATCTAGCAGCAAACTGCAGGGAGAGCTGGAAACAGGCGGAGTCAGATGTGAGGACCAGGACCGAGCAGGCCGGCATTACAGCTCCAGCAGACGTCTGCAGCCTGAAAGAGTCTGAATCTGACCAGAAAATGACCAGAGGAGCTGAAAACATGCAAATTATCAGGCTCTGGAGATCCTCCTAGTTTTTCTGTTCATCCGGTAGTTCAGCTTCTTCAGGACGTTCCTGCCTTTACTTCTATGGTTAAAACGTGAAGCTGTTTTCTGTTTGTGCTGGACGGCATAAAGGGTAACCAAACAGGGCAGTTGGAGGCTGACTCCATTCTTGCCCAGATTTGAAAACGGCCAAAAGGGGGCGGGGCTTGGATCTATGATTGATAGGCCAACTGAAGGCAATACACCTACGAGCCATGCTAAAACTAACATGCTAATGACAGACTGTTACAGAATCAAAGATGGGCGGGGCTTTTATGCTGGAGCTGCAGAGCATGATGACGGCAGACTTCTGGGACAGACCAGATGACCAATCACAAAATTCAACTGTAATACCTCATTTCAACCTGTAGGGGGCAGCACACAACAGTTTTTGACTATATTTTCAGGAATAAGTTTATTTTATTATGTGAGAAATTCTTTGTCTAACCCTCTAACTTTTAAACTATTAACACAATAATTCTGGAATTATTGTGTTAATGGTTTAAAAGTTACAGTATGTTAAAGATTTAGTGTTTAAGTGACGCCTCAGGTATTAAAGTGTTAGAAATGCAGAAAACCGGCTAATAAAGAGGAAGAAAATCAAAACGTTTATCTTTTCTAAGATCAAGTACTTCAGACTGTTATTCCCAGAATCCTCTGGGGTCCGTTTGGTTCGTCCTCCTGTATCTTCAGGAGTGTGACCAGGCCGTTGGCTCTGTGCTCCGTCTGTCTGCAGAGTTTCTTCGAGAGCCACCCGGCGCCGGCGGCGGAGCGCACGGTGCAGCAGTGCTGCGAGAACATCCTGCTGAACGCCGCCTGGCTGAAGCGCGACGCCGACGACATCCACCAGTATCTACTGCGGCGCAAAGCCCCGCCCGTCTGAGCCGCGCCGTCTCCTCCGGACCTCTCAGCATCATAGCTGCCTCAGCCCCACCCACCCCCTCCCTCCCCACCCAGCACGGATGAGAGCAGCGTGCTCGCGACGGGGCGCCATTTTTCTGAACTGTAATCAACCAGAAGGAGGCGGAGTTTGAAACGAGAAGAAGATTCATGTTAGTCGAAGCAAGAATGTAGTTGCCCCCCATCAGGCACTGCACACCATATACTTCCATATGACCCCCCCCC
>NW_023416880.1:571141-612265 GCF_002922805.2 Oryzias melastigma | reverse complement strand
CTCCCCCGCTGATGACCTCCGGAGTTCTGGTCTCCAAAAACCCCAGAACCCGGTCGGTTTTCCTCCGGAGATCAGATGAGGACTCTGGAGTTCCTCTCAGACCTGGGGGGGCAGTGGGGGGATCTCAGAAGATCTCTGCCGTTCCATCGGGCCGGTTCACTCCAAACACCCCGGTCCGGTCCGGTCCGGACTCTGACCTCACCGTCCGAGTCAGAAGCCTTAAAGCAGTTTGCAGGAGACGCGGCGGCGGCGAGAGAAGACGACTGAAAGCTTCTGCAGACGCCAAGAACGAGGCCAGAACTTCCCCGTTCTGGTGGTTTTTGGAGACCCCCCCCCCAACATTGTTGTTTTTCTTTTTCCTTCTTTTTGTTTTGGTTTCAAACTGAAGTTGATGTTCATTAAAGTGAAACTAATTCTAAAGGTGTTGATGTGAAATCAGTGGATCTGGAGGAGACAAAGATTTGGAGGGGATTCTGTACGGAGCTCAATTGGGGCCAAAATTATTTGAAACCCGAATGAATGAACTTGATACGAATGTTTTCAAATGTCAGAAACTTTTGGTTTACTAAAATAAACGTAATTATTTTCAGCTTCAAATGTTCAGATTTTTAGCTGTCAAAACTTAGTTTTTAGTTTCAAATCTTTTTTCACTTTAAACTCATACATTTTTTTCTCCACCGGTTTAAAATCGGAACATTTCAGTTTCAGAACTTTTGGCCTTGTTGTGGCACGTGGAGTTGGGGCTAACGTTAAAGCATGAAAGGTGAAAAAAAGATTTGAAACTGGAAAAAAAAGTTTTGACATTTGAAATTTTGAGTTTTGAAACCTAAAAAACAACTTTTGAGCTGAAAATAATTACGTTTATTTTAGAATAGCAAAACCTTTCAGATATTTTACTTTTTTTTTTGGCCAAAATTTATTTGGGTTTCAAATAATATTGGCCCCAATTCATCTCCATAACTCTGTGGAGACGACCTCCAGCCTGACCTGACCCCATGTAGGGTCGGCTCTTTCTGAGGTTTCATCTCAGAAGAATCAGATTCCCGTTGGTGTTGAGAGGAGAAGCTTTCTGTCGCCACGGCAAATGTAAATATGCAGTCTAATAAAGTTCCTCTTGATTTTACGGCGTGAGTCCTTCCAGGACGTCTCAGGTCTTCCAGGGTTTTTCTGATGTGCCGCTCCGGAGTCAGACCTCTAAACTGTGAACAGACGCTGAACCACAGCTCCGTGTGATGCAATGAAATGTCTGTCATCCGAGGAAAATGTGATGTTTGGAAAAGTGGAAGCAGAACTTTAGCAACGTATGTTTGTTGTAGTGGAGATGTTTGGCTTGGACCTCCACCCTTAAACCCAAGCATCTGATTTACCAAAGAAATGGGATGTAAAGCTTGATTTAGTTTTATTTATTTTAAACATACACACATCTGTGAAACTTCTTTTATTTGTGGTTTATTGGAGCCGATTCTGTAGAAATTCAGGTTAAAAAGATTCACATTTTATCTGTTAAAAAAGGAAATTTAAGTTTGAATTAAATCTATAAGATTGTGCTTCTATAAGTGTTTTTTATTTAGTCTATTATTGACAAAAAACATTTAAAATAAAGTAAAAATGATTTTACAGCCCATGTATGATTTGGGAGAGCACAAGAAGCTTTGAGTTTATTTCAATTTTCACGAAAATAAGATGTGCTCTAATGAAAAACAAAGAGGGATGATGATGCCAATGTGCTGCAAATTTTTTCTCTTAGACTTTAATAATTCCAAATAAATATTAATGTTCTCCACTGAGAATATTCTGTCACAAATATATTTAAATCATTCACATTTGGCCTTTAAAACAGTTTTATTCATCAAGTTATGAGCCTTTTGTTCTTTGAACGTCCTCTGTATTCTGCTGTATGTGTGTATGTTTTAAAATAAATTATTAAAAAATGAATTATAACCCATTTTCTTTGGTAACAAGAAAACAATGAATTTAGGAGCATCGTGCTACCACTTTTAGTTAATTAGGTTTTTAAAAGATCTAATTAATTTCAAAATAAGAGTTCGCAAAGATGATTCTTTCTGATGAATAAACCATAAAATAGGACTCTGCTGAGCGCCGCTCAGGTGAGGTGACGTCACAGGTGTGTTTGAAAAGTCAGACATTATTGGTGGATTACATATTTTTCATATTCTGACTGTAAAAACAGGTCAGTGTAAACATATAAAAACAGATTTATGTGTTAAAATAGCGAAAACAGGTAACAATTAAAAGCACTAATGAAATGTCTACCAACCCATAAATATAAATACATTCATAATATACTTAATAACATGAAAAATACATAACTTAAATGTAACTCCTCGTCAGCCCATGCCTCTCAGTATTCTCTGCAGTATAGCCACCGGCCGGTAGGTGGCGGTCGAGCACCGTCGCCTGCTTGTGTCGTCACAGATCGGAAGCGAAGAAGTTCTACTTCAATGAAAATGCAGCCAAAGAAGCGACAGCTGTGTGAGTAAAGTCTCTCCTGCCTTTTACGACTCGTTCCGAGGACGACCAGTCAGTGCTGGAGCTTTAACTTTTCACGCGCTTCCTGTCTAAACTTTGTTTTGCGTTTGTTTATTCCGGGAAAGTTACATTTGACGTAGCTGCGTTACAGTTAGCTCAGTAAGAAGAGTTAGCTCACAGGGTTTCAGCTCTGCTAACATGTTTCCTGTTCGGTTCTTTCACTTTTCCTGATTCTGAGAACGTTAAAGACAAACGAACACGGAGAAGCTCGAACTAGACCTAACATCAAGCGCGTGTTTAACGCGAATAAACTCAAATAGAAAAGAAAACTTCACTGCTGTTGGGATCAGAGGAGCCTCACCGGCCCCGAATCAAAGGTCAGAGGTCAGAGTCGACAGAGAGGCCTGAGGTTATTTTTACCTGCAGTGTCACCGCCGTGGTGGACTTCAGTTTCCTCTGAATTCATTTGTTCTCCTGCAGCTTAACATCTAAAGCTTTGAGCTGGAATTTAGCTTCAGAATATACTGATTAGCTGTAAACTAAGAATGTGAAAAGTCCATTTAGTCAAGTCAAGTAGGCTTTTATTTGTCAAATATGCTGAGTACAGGGCATACAAAGCACAGATGAAATTTCTTCCTCTCCTCCCTTTGTGCAAACAGCAACGCTAATTACAGTAATAATAATAATAATATTAAGAATAAAAAGAAGAATGTAAACATAAAAGTATAATGTACAAAATTTACAGAATTTACATTTAAGTACATGGTTGTTTAAAACTTTTGGTTATAATTCAAATCGGATTCCTTAACTGAAAAAAGGGGGAAAACACATTCCTATGAACTGGTTTTCAGCAAAACCAAAATAGATTATTGACTTGATTTACTGTTTAAACATTTATTTGAGTTTTATAGTAACTGAAGCAGATTTAATATAACTATGATTAAAAATTATAACTTGCATTAATTTTCCTGCAGATTAGTACTATGAAATTATAAAAAGAATTTCTTTCATGGATTTAATAACTGAAAGATGCATATTTTAGGTGAATTTTGTGAAATCCAGCTTTAGTTTTTTGTCAGCCTGCTAACCTAAAAAAGTTTTTCATCCCATGAATCATCACTGGAAACGTCACAGGTTCAGCAACTTTAAAGACCAAAAGCTTTGAGGTTTTAAGAAACTTTAATAAAAGAAAAAAGTTGCTCAATAAAACAACAAAATAACTCAAATATTGAAGCATTTTATGATGGAAAGTTATAAGAAACACAGCTTTGACTAAAACAGCCTAATTCTATGGAACTAAATTGAGGCAAATGTTATTTGAAGCCCAAATAAAATAGCTTAAAAAATAATGGTGTTTGGACAAAAAGAAAACATTTTTGCTATTCTAAAAAAAAGCTTCTTTTCAGCTACAAATGTTTTGTTTTTTCATGTTTCAAAACTCCAAATTTTCAATGTCAAAATGTCAAACCCCAGCGTGCCACAACAAGTCCAAGCGTTTTGAAACAGAATTTCAGATTCAAAACTGGGGGGGGTTTAAAGTGAAAAAAAAGATTTGACACTGAACACTAGGTTTTGAAATAGAAATTGTGAGTTTTGAAACCTTTTTGAAACATTTGAAGCTGAAAATAATTTTTATTTTAGAAAAGCAAAAAGTTCCAGACATTTTACATTTTTTCTTTGATTTGGGTTTCACATAATATTGGCCCTAATTTACCTCCATAGAATCCTGATTAAAAAAAAAACAGATTGGAAACGGATCAAAAGATGGCTTTGAAGTTTTGTGGTGGTCCTCGTTCCGGTATTTCTTCGGCTCCTCATCGTCCTCCTGTGTTTCAGGCTGTCTGCTCGCTGCCTGACCGATGCCTCCACCATGATGCTGCGCTGCATCGCGTTGCTCGTCGCCCTCTCGCTGCCGCAGGCCTGCAGCTTCCTGGGTTCCACGGAGGACGACGACAGCGGCGTCCCCGAGGAGTGGACGCTGCTGCACGTGGTCCAGGGGCACATCGGCGCCGGAAACTACAGCTATCTGCGCCTCAACCACGATGGCAGAATCATCCTGCACATGAAGAGCCTGAAGGGGGACGCGGACCTGTACGTGTCGGACAAAACCCTGCACCCCAACTTTGACACCTACAAGCTGCAGTCCGTCACCTGCGGCCACGATGTGGTGGTGGTTCCCGGGGACTTCTCCAGGCCGGTGGGCATCGGGATTTACGGCCACCCGTCGTACCTGGAGAGCGAGTTTGAAATGCGAGTGTTCTACGATCAGACGGTACAGCAGGACCCCTTTGACAAGGGATCGTACTCACACGACGACAAACAGAAGGAAAAGAAATCTGCACAGGCAGCAGAGGACGACTTCCAGGAAGAAGAGTCGATCTTTTGGACTATTTTAATCGGACTTCTAAAGATTATACTTGAAATTTTGTTCTGAAAATCCGTTCTTAGTGCAAGACCGCTCAGAGTTAGGGATCGGTCCGGTCTTCTGTGGAAGATCTGACCTTTGTGTTTTCATTCAGACACTCTAAACGCACGCTTTTCTTTGTTCATTTTTACAGAATGGACTCCTGCTCTGATCACTTTAAGATCAGTTAATCTCAGCTAAGGCTTCAGTCACATGATCCCAGGTGTGGCTCCACCTGTCTTCACACCTTAAAGTCTGAAACTTCTAGCGTTGATTTTAATCCCATTAACTTCATGTTGACTTCAGGAGCAAACATGTTTTTTTTTGCCTGTTGAACGAGCAGATTTATTTTCTAACATCAACATTTCTGGAGTTCGGTTTGTTATCGCTGAGCAGAAATGTTCAACAGTGCCTTCACACGGAACAGAACCGTTCTGGTTTCCAGGCTGATGAATGAATCAGGTTTCAGAATAAAAGTCTTTTACATCTTTTGTCTTGTTTCAGAGCAGATGGTGATTCGGAAGAAACGTTCTAATGTTTGTGAAAATAACTCTGAACCTTCAATAGCTAAACAGACAGGAAACTGGAGCTTCAAACTGATCCCCATATTTTGAAAAGTGACGTTTAAAAAAGCGTTTTTTTTTTAAATATATATTTACATATTTATGCTTATAAAACCGGAATGACAATTCTTAAAACTTAAAATTTAGAAACTATTGGCTTTAATGTGAAAGGTTGTACAGATGATGATCACGTGACTGTTCAGAGGCGTTCAGGTTTGATCATGACAGATTTGGAGCCAGATCGATGCTGTTGATCCTCAGGACGGTCTGCGGCTGCACGATCATCCGTTTGCGCTGGTACCGGTGTCGTTTCCAGAACCGCATGTGGACTTTGGGCCAGGATTCAGTCTTTTCGATGACGGTGGCTTCGACCCTGGCCAGCTCCCTGCCCAGCAGAGGCCTCCCCACCAGGGTGAAGTCCTCCGCTCCCACCAGCAGCACCTTCTCCACGCGGATGCGGTCCCCGCACTCCGCGTCGATGTGGTTCTCGATCAGGATCAGGTCCTCGTTCGTGACCTTCCACTGGCGGCCGGCGAAGTGAACAACAGCGAAGAGGCGGCCGAAGTCCCGGTTCTGAATCCGCTGGTTGACGGCGCTCACCACCGCGGCGTGCCGCTGCTGCTCCTCCTCCAGCCCGACCGGGCTCGGCTCGTCCGCCCAGGGAGGCCTGGACAGCGAGGTGCGGGGCAGCAGGTCCCCGCTCACGGAGCTCTGTGTCCGGACAGCAGCAGGGACACAGAAAGGGGGTCTTCTTAGGGTCACGCACGTCCTCCACAGACCCGTAAGCCCTCTGCTCGCCGCCATCTTGACAGGAAGTTGCAGGCTTTCAAAGTGCGCGTGCGCTGCATTTAGACCAAGATACATTTAAGAAACTTAGGAAATTCAATACACTTGTGAAAGATTTCATTAGAACCCGGCCGAGTCATACCAAAGACTTTAAAAAATGGGACCCAGTGCCTCCCTGCTTGGCACTCAGCACTAAGGAGTTGGACTGGGGGGTTAAACCACCAAATGGTTCCCGAGCGCGGCTGTGTCTGCAGCTCACCGCTCCCCCAGGGGATGGGTCAAATGCGGAGAACAAATTTCACACACCTAGGTGCGTGACAAATAGTGGGACTTTAACTTTAACTTTAACTAATTTTAAAACATAATCTTATTTAAAAATAAACTGTAAATACGTAATTTATTCAATTCAATACATTAGACATAGATGTCAAATATTAATTAATTACAATGTAAAAGAAAAAAATGCATTTAGATGTTTTCTCCAGAACAATGTAAATATTTTAAAGATTTGTTAAAAAAAGATGGGTGCAAAATGATGTGGGGGCCAACAGTACAACAAGGAAGACTTTGTATTTTCTTCGTACCCCTCCAGCCTTCTTGATTACTACCCCCATAGCCCAAAACATGTGAACGGGTGACTGAGGAGTGAGGGTGAATTGTGGGTATCCATCTCTTGCCCTATGATGGCTGATAGGGTCTATTAATTCCTATACCTTGACCTAAATTAAGCACATGTGATTGAATTATCCCTTAACATTTTAGAAATTGCAAGAATACTAAGCTGTATTCCTCTCTTAATTTATCCTCATATTATTTATTTGTACATTTATCATGCCAAACATTTTCTAATACATAATTTAATTACATTTGTGATAGTAAATCAACAATTAAATGACTGTTTCCTCGACTGTTGTTTCTCCTTTTAGTGAAGAGCTATAATTTACGATTACATACGAACGCAGCACCAAAATTGCCTCCATTTTGAGCCGTTTCGCTGGTTTCCGGGTTTCCGAGAACAGACCGATAAAAAACGGTGTCAGCGGGGAGGATGGCTCTGCCTGCGAGTCAGGAGTGCGGATGAAGTTTTCCTAGACACCGTAAACTGCGTGGAAGTGTCAGTCAGGCGCATTCAGTGCGGGTTTTTATGTTGTTACCGCTCGGTTAGCAGCTACCTGACAGCACAGCAGTAAACAAGCTCTGCGCTAACTAGCTAACCGCGGCTAGTTTCTGGTTAACCGACCGTCGCTGGCTAATGTTAGCTGCATAACCTGTATACGTTCCGAGTCTCTGGAGCGTCACGTCAACACTTTTCGTTGTATTTGTTCATTTTTTGTCGAACTGCTTTGACAAAGGACTGCCGCCACGGTCGTTTCCATTCATGTTGTTCTGGAGGACAGAACTACCGAAGCTCGTCACGTCGGGGTGAGTACGAACCCAGCCGGGAAGCTAACCGAACTCCACCTAAGTTTCTGCTAGCTAACGCCAGGTATGTTATTGCTTCACCTGGGAGCGGCGGCACAGCCTGCCTCGGCCCGACTAATCCAGTTTTACGGACTTTTGAACCAGAAATGTTGCTGTTTGGATGATCTGTGGTTCTCCTGGACCATCAGACTGATCTTCATCAGATTCTTTTTAGCTTAAACAGCTCAGATTAAACCACAGAAAACACTTGTCAGAACTCTGAAGACTCGTAAAAGCTAAAATCCAAGGCTTTATTTTTATTTGTCTTCAATTAGCACGATTTAACAGTATTTTTATTAGTATGCTACTGCGCATGACACAACTTTATGCCTATAAGGAAGAAAAAGCTGTTTGTTGAAGCCTCTTTGGTCACCCCTTAATAACTGATCCCTTTTTACCCCTGAAAGTGGCACCAAACTACTAGAACTATCTTCTGATTATTCATACTTGTGTTTTTTAATGGTACTATTTATTTAAAGTGATGAAACTTGCAGAGTGAGAAAGGAAGCTTTCAGGAAAACGTCCACAGAGCAGTCCCTGTTTGGTGAAGCTGGGCCCCTCACAGCCTAGAAACACGTCTGTGTGGCCCACTGTATTTCCTTAACCACAAAAGCATCCCACTTCCTCATCCAGCCTTCCCTCCCCAGCTGTGTTTCTGTGGAGCAGGGAAACTGGCTCTCCCCGAGCGACTGGTGGATGTGGAGGAAAGCTAATCACATTTTACTTCACGCCGTCTTTCTTTGATCCTAAGAAGAAAAGGGTGATTATGGGCCAAAGGTGAACACCTGCAGGCCGGAGCAGGAAACGGGAAAAGTTTGTTTTATTGTTTTTCATAAGTGCTGTAAATCTGCTGGTGATAGAGAATTAACTACTGTGTAAAAGATTAAACAGTACAGCCATTAAACAATAAAAAGATCACAAAATATCGTATTTGAAATCAGTTCTTATTTATAAATTAAAAAAAAGGATCTTTTCGTTCCACTAACTCAGGTTTAGCTCATGGAGCCGCTTTAGGAGCAGTCACGAGCCTTCACCGTCACTTCCAGTATCTGCTTACATGTTTTCTTATACGCGTAACTGAATGAATGAATGAATGCGATCTCGCCTGGTGAGATTCCTGCGATTTCTGCGCTCCAAACCTGACTCAGAATCAGGCTGGAAGGTCCAGGAACCGTTTTCCATGATTCTACTCGTGATTATTTTTAGCTCTTATGTTAGATGTTTTGAATAAATGGCTGAATAACTAATTGCTTCCCATAGCAGAGTTATTTTTAATCCTCAGAATCACTGAGTGGTCGGTTATTGATGATGTGAACCAGGATTTTTTTATTTTTATTTTTATGGCTGACGGTAAATGTGGGGCAGCTCTGCAGGTTTTATGACCCACAATGTGTTTTGACTTTGTCCCTGCAGTGGTGCTCACTGATCAATCAAGAAAGTTATATATCCTTTAAAACACGTGTAAAAGTCGAGGCCCGAGGGCCGGATCCGGCCATCCATATTATTTTACTTCATTGTTATTTATAGCCCGATGTTATCTTGTGCTCATTTCTAACTTGTATAATTTTGACAAAATATATTTTTATGGAGAGTAAAATACTGAAAGTTATTTAAGGTTTAAGTTGATTTATTCTGAAATAACATTTCTGCTTTTTTATTCATAATTATGTTAAAAAGTTATGGTTTTAAAGTTTAGTAATTGTCATTCTGCTAGCTTTTAGGACTTGGCATTTACTGAGATCTTTTAGGCTATTTGAGGGTTTAGCTAATATTTCAGCTACATGCTAGCTAGTTTGGCTAATTTAGTCTTTTTTCAGTTTATTGGGATATTTTGAAGTTTAGCCATTTTTTTTCAGCTACATGCTAGGTGTTTTGGCTAACCTATTTATTTATTTAACTTTTAGGCTAATTTGTCACTTAGCTAATATTTTAGCTGGCTATCAGCTTCAGCTTTTTCCGGTATTATAGCTTTGGGGTTTTCAGCTTCAGCGTTTTCAGCTATCAGTTTCACCATCTTCAGTTATCAGCACTAGCATCTTCAGCGGCCAAATTCAGCTTACAGCTTACAACTTAAATTTGAACTTTATTTACAGTTTAAACAAAAGTAGAAATGAGAAGAAAACCATAAACACAAAGAATTAATTGTGAATTGTTTCTATAGCAACCAGATACCCAGCCTCTTTGCTGACTCATCAATAACACTTTGAGCCGCTTTCTTCATTTATTTTGTGGCATTTCATCTTCATCCAGAGTCTTCATCAACATTTGAAGGTGTCTGCGCCTCACATAGATCCACAGCTGCACTGACTTTCTGGTGGAAGTTTTTTTTCTTTTTAAAGCTCTTCTGTTGATTGTATCTCCCATCATAACTTTTAACTGACTCTGTTAAATGATGCTGCTTGTTTGGTGATTCTACTTACTCATTGATCTGATGTCATTATTCACTGAGAAGCTACAGAATTTCTGCCTAAATTAATTAAAGTTTGTAACCCAGCATTATTTATATAATATATAATAATATATAATATATAATAAAGTATATCTATCTATTTAATCCTGGTTACTTTCAAAAATAGGATCAATATCATCAATGTCATCAGGTTGTTATGCTAATAGATTGTCTCCCTGGACTCTGTTCACTCTTTTAACAGCCGTCTTAAAACATTTTTTCTCAGCATTTTAACTGAATCTGTTTCTAATTGTTCTTGTAATGATTGTTTTATGTGGTACTTGCTCTTGTCTTTCATGTCTCTTAGCTTGTGAGGTTTTATTTTTATGTTTTTAACATGCGAAGCTTTGTCTTTGATGGTTTTTACATTTTTAAGTGTTTGTTTTTATGCTTTTAACTTGTGAAGCACCTTGTGACTTTTGTCTGCGAACGGTGCTATATAAATACAAATTACTTACTTACTTTTTGCTTTGAACTGCGCGTGCTGCAGTGCATGCAACAGCTTTGACTGTCGTTCTGGTGGAAGTTTTTTTTCTTTTAAAGCTCTTCTGTTGATTGTATCTCCCATCATAACTTTTAACGAGTTTCAAAATGGATTTAGATGGAAATTCCTCCAAAAGTCCCAGGAGCTTCTGGTGAATCTGTCAAAGCTCCAGTGTCTTCATCTTTATTGTAAATACACGTGTGGTTGTAGTGGGCCGTTCCTGCAGTAGAGTGCTGTATTTTTTTACAATTCTGATTTGTAGATAAAAAAAAATACTCAAATGAAAGACTCCTGAAGGTGTGTTTTCATGTTCATAGATATAAATCTAAATATATTTTTAGTTTTCCTTGATGATGCTTTTGTAATAAAAAACATCTCTGCAGGTGTGACAGTCACAGGTGAGCTGCAGATAACCAAATATCTCTCACCTGAATTCACATAACCTGTTAGCGCGGCTCCTTCCTGCTGGTCCGTCAGCATTTCTCACGAGGCTACTCACCTGTCACCTGCAGAAATGTTTCACTTCCTGTTCTGTTGAGGAAAACTTTATTGAAAGTGACGTTTTCCCACAAATGTCTTTCAGGAGTTGGTGTGCGCCGACCCACTGCACACAGTGAAGCCGCCAGCCTTAACGTCGCGTAGAGAAGTGCCATAAGAGGGTCAGGATGCCCATTCCTCCCCCGCCTCCTCCCCCTGGACCTCCACCCCCCCCAACTTTCAATCAGGTTTGTCTTTTACAAATGTTTTCAGGTCCTTTTCCTAGTCGTCATTGCAAATCCCCAGTATTTACATCAATTCAAAATATTTTTCTTGGTAAAGCTTATGAACATTGACTGCATATGAAAACTATGAGTGACTCCGCCCCCTGGCGTTCCAAACAGGAAGTACCCACAAATCCCCATAGACTTCTACAGAGAAATAAACAGCTGTTCCTCTGTCATTCTATTGGTCAAAATAACCATTCTGATTATTTTTTTAAATTTGTTATCCAAGTTATAAATTGACCAATCAGATATCTCAATAAAAGTAGGTGGAGCCTCCTGGCTCCCACGTCCAATGTTCAAAAACTTTGACAGACTTCATGGAGCTTGCTTTCAAGTGGTAGGGGTGTGGTCCTCCGACAAGTTTACATCTGATTGGTGAGAGGGGTTACCATAGAAACGTCAACTCAGACCCACTTAAACTACTGCTTACTGCCGATTTCTGGCACTAACATGGCGGCGTGGCGATTGAATTGTTTTTATTCGGCTGGAGCTGGAAGTAAACTATTTTTTTACGTGTGACATCACACTCACTCAGTCCAGATCTCATGTACAGTCAATGGTGGTCAATGTCCTGCAGCGAGCTTCTCCCTGAGCATCAGAAATGTGATTTAAGTTTGTGTGGAGCGTCGTGTTATTGTGTCCCAGAGATTGTGATCGACCTCCTCCTCCCACAGGCCAACACGACCCCCCCCAAACTGAACTCCTCCGAGGCCAAAGGCAGAGGAGCGCTGCTGTCGGACATCCACAAAGGCGCCAGGCTAAAGAAGGTTGTTGTGAACGACCGCAGCGCCCCGGTTATAGAGAGTGAGTGGGAGCAAATGCACAATGCATGCTGGGATATTATTATGGGATTGTGTAAAACAGGTGATCGTTAAATAAATGAAAAATCCACATTTCTCAACACGTTAAAGTTTAAAAACTTCTGATTTTTTTTAACTATTTTTTTTCTTTAATTTCCATTTTTGCTGCTTTTGTTTGAAATCTTGTGTGAAAATGAGGAGAAATGTTGGTTAATCTTTGGTTTAAATCAGGTTTCTGTTTGAGCATCTCAGACTTTATTTGAAAACCTGGAGTTTTCTGGCCTTCATTAAAGAGTTTTTTGTCTCATCAGAATCTGGCGGCGGTGGCGGCGGCGGCGGAGGAGGAGGAGGAGGAGGAGGAGGAGGGAGCAGCGGTGGAGGTTTTGGAGGTGGAGGACCCATGGGAATGGGAGGACTTTTCCAGGGAGGTGTGCCTAAATTACGCCCAGTTGGAGGTAAAGATTTTAGATTGATCCGTTTTTAAGACCCGTTTCATTACAGCTGAGTTCAGATTTAGATTCAAGACGTTTCCTTGGAGTTCCTGAAGGTTACCAGTTATCAGGATAAACTGACCCTCAGATTCTTCAGATGCTTTGATTCAGACTCACAAGGTCAAAAATGGATTCTGTGAAATGTATTTAAATGCTTTTTATCTAGTACTTTAATTACTGAAAAATATTAACTTTATTGATAAAAATATTGACTATTTTAACCAAAAGTAGAAGAAAAAAATTTTTTAAGGAAAATTTGAACTTCTTGCATCATATCTCAAGTAAAAAAACAGTTGGAATGAATTAAAAGATTTATTTTAGACTTGAATGTTTTTCCTAATGATCTGCTTTTTCTTCTTATCTGTACTTTTGTTTTTGTGTTTTTATAGCTTCTAGTTTACTTTCGATTGTTCTAAATCAACATGTTATTTAAATGTTTGTATTTTAATGAAAAAAAATACTCAAATCTACATTAAATGCTGGACTATTTTCAATCTTGTGTTTTAAAACCTCTTTTCTTCTCCTCTGGTCTTCTGAGAGTTTTTTTCCAGCTGTTCTGACGCATGAAAGTCTTTCATTATGAATGAGAGGATAAAACCTTTATTTTTACTTGTAAACATTAAATATTAATTGCCAGCGTTTGAAGGGAGTTTTGTGTTCACTTTTGTCTGAACATTTAAAGAAAATGTACAGAAATCCACAACTCGATTGGAGCTAAAGGTGATGTTATAGTTCAGGTAATCGTTGGCATTAACAGAGACCAGAAGCTCCGCCCCTTAGTGTCTGTAGTGAAATGTTTGCCGTCATTCTGGAGCTCTGCGTGATGCTCCGCCTCTCTCTTCCTCACAGACGGTCCGGTTGGTGGTTCCCTCGGCAGATCCGCCCTCAAGCCGCCGGGCTCCCGGCCCGCCGCCCCTCGCCCCCCCACGGGTCGCTCCAGCTCCCCCACCCCGCCCAACAAGCCCGTCTCGTCAGAGCCACATCGCTCGCACCGCCCGTCTCTGCCGGACATCTCCCACCCCCCGAACAGCAACTCCCACGGCGGGATGAAGCACAGCACATCTGCCCCGCCGCCCCCTCCCCCTTTCAACAGAGGAAACCGCGGCAACGCTCCCCAAGCCCCCGCCTCTAGAGAGAAACCCCTCCCGCCAACGCCACAGAGAGGCCCCGCTCCGTCGAGTACCGCGAAGCCGCCGTCGTCCTCGAGCAGACCGCAGCCCAGCGGCTCTCACGCTCCTCCCCCTCCCCCGCCTTACAGATCCCACCTCCCAGGGGGAGTGTCCAACGGGCCCTCCGACTTAGACGGTGGGGGGGCCCCCAAGCTGCCGCGGAGAGACAACTCGCTGCGTCTTAAGGGGGGCCGCAGCCAAGCCCCGCCCCCTCCGCCCTCTCCATCCCCCCAGCAGGTCAACCGGCCGCCGCCGCCCGCCAGAGATCCACCCGGACGCCGAGGAGGTACGACCGTGATGTCACGCACAAACACACGCGCACTTCTTGACTACAACTGTCTGAATTCCTCCGTCGACGTCTTTTCTGACGTGCAGCCGCGAGACTTTTTTCCAGTTTGTCGTCTTCCTGTTTCACAAAGAAACTCCGTCCCAGTTCAATCTGCGTCTCCGTGGAAACGTTTATAACTCCAAACTCGCCAAACCGGAACACACTTGTTACCTGAGTGTAATGGACAAACAAACCATTCTCCAGGTCTCCTGGTTTCTCTGCATTCCTGAAACCTTCTGGAATATTCCAGCTTTCCTCTTCTGTCCGATTCGGCCTCTTCCTCCAGCTGACTTCAAACTGATCCGCTGGTTTTTAAAATCCCCGTTGTTATCCATAATAATTTCCAGAAAAACTTTCTGTTCACTCAACTTAATTCAATTTTGAGTTTACACATTTATACACATTTGTTTAGAAATACATTAATAATCTCCTATATATTTATATTAATGATCCAGTTCACATACTGTAAATGTATCAGTGAAATACTGAGATTGTTAATATCATCCAGAGTTACATGGATTCTCTAAAGGAGAAGTTCTAACTAAAATGTTCAGATCATTAACATTGGAAACATTGTTCTGCTTCTCCTGGAGGACGTTTCAGTTTGGACACTAGGTGGCGATCTCGCTATGGCATTACCCTTTTTTCAAGAAGAAAAAGCAAAGAATTGGCAAAAGACAGTCCATATTTCTTTAAAAGAGTTTGGAAAATTCGTATAAAGATGTTCATTCAGTCAGAATGTATGTTTACGTTGACAGAGTGTTAGCATTAGCCGTCTTATGGGAAATCCCATTAAATGTTAGCATCAACGTTAATTAAATGTATCAGATCAAGAATGTTTATTCTGACCAATAGAGTGACTGACTAACAGCTGTTTATTTCTCTATAGAGGTCTATGGGATTTTAGCAGGTACTTCTTGTTTGGAGTGCCAAGGGGGCGGGGTCACTCAGTCCAGTTCTCAAATACAGTTAATTGTCAGTACATAGTAAACTGAAACTGGCATGAATCTGTATTGACATTTCCTTTATTTTTAACAGAACCCTTTAGGTTAACCTGCATAGAAATCTATGGAAACATGTTTCTAATCCAGATATTTTCAGAATATTGACGTTTTTTAGACTTCATTTCATCACGACTTTTTATACACCTGAACATCTAACATTTGTTATCACTTTATTGAACTATCACAGTTTTAGTATTTGTTACAAATTTACAGCACAAAGATCCTTATTTGCACTCGATCTTTTTTAAATTAAAACATTTTAACTAGAAAAGTGCTTTTAAGCAAAGGGAGGAAAAAGAGCTCAAACTTATACACTAATAAACTCAAAATATGAGTCAAAATATGATAGAATTTAAAACCTATAATAAATAAAACTGTCTGCACCAATCTGTTTGTCTTCTACCACGGCCAGATCCTAAAAACAAACTCCTAACCTGGAAAAAAGTGGGATAATCTTCAGTGAATATAAATCTATTTTCTTCCTTTCATAAAATGTTTGTGAATGTATTTATTTAAGGCTGTGCTTTGATCGTCATTAGAGACAGAACCCCCCCCCCCCATCCCCAACACAGATCTGCCCCAAACACCCCGTTCAGTCCGATACTGAAGAACTACACCCGTTCAGCGGTCCACTTCCCCCTCAGGCTCATCGTTTTCCAGATTCAAACCCTAAACTCTTGAGTTTTGTCTTTTTTTTCCTGGTCCCAGGCCCCCCTGCGCCCCCTCCCATCTCTCGGAATGGCGGCCGGGATGCTCCTCCTCCCCCGCCTCCGTACCGCGGCCACAGCTCTGCAGCCTCCGAGCCTCCGATCCGGGCGGGGAAGCCTCCTCCTCCCGTCTCCTCCTCAGCTTCATCATCCTCCAGAACGCCAGCGGGACCGCCTCCTCCTCCTCCGCCCATCCGGAACGGCCACTCCAGCTCCTCCTCCTCCTCTAGATCAATCACAGGTGAGTCCCGCCTCCCGTCCTCTCCATCCCCGTGGCATTAAGGAAGCAGGAAGCGGCACGGATTTTCCCGTTTTTTTTCCTATGACTTCATCAAATGAAAATCTGTGTTAAAACGACGGCCGCTGTTGTTCAGTGGAACTAGTTCAGGATTTTTCTGGGATGCAGTCGACTGTTCACCGATAGGAAAATGACCTCCTGCGCGTATGCAAACGGGATCTTTGTTTCCTGATAGACTGTTCCTCGAATCTCCACGCCGACACGGCAGTCCAGTCGGGAGAGGAAGTTCCACTGAGGTTCACGTTGTTCTTCAAAAACGGCAAACAAACAAACAAACAAACAAACAGGACTTTAACGGTAAACTGTGAGATTGTGCAGAATTATTGGATTTGTCATCAGTTACTCCACCTGTGCAGAATTTTCTTCAATTTTAGATATAAAGATTTTTATTAGGATGCCAATAATAAAGGATAAATTATGATTAAAAGAAGAATCCAGTGGAGCCTCTGTTCAGCTTTTGACTGTCCGCCTGTCAGACGGTTGATCTGGTGGAGTTATTATTGTCTTTGCTTAGAAACTAGAAACCTTTATTTATCTGCGGGTTTCAGCTTCAGCCTGCTGAACGTCTCATCTCAGACGGATCTCAGCGTGACATCCGGAGCCAGCAGCTTTCATTCCGATGTTTGTCCCGGCTTGCTCCGTCGTGTTGAGAACTGAAACAATGTTGGTGTGTAGCCTCATAGGCGGATGCTGCAGGAACTCCAAACGTCGGTCTGTTAAAATTCTTCTGAGATGTTGATGCATTCATAGATCTGAACGTTGACGGCGTGACCTCTGCATCATTTTCCCGACTACGTTTATTGCCTTCGTACCCCGTCATTGCCTGTGCGCCCTCTTCACCACAGGTCCACCGGGGTCGTCTGTGTCTGTGCGCCGTCTGAATCCAGCTCATCGACTGAATCTTCATCTGCTTTTTTTGGTTCAGACGCTTTAAATATGAAACCGCATGTGCTGAAAGTACATTATAGGCTCCAGTATCAAAGCAGCTTAAAACATGGTTGTTTTATATAAAGATCAGTAAAACTAAGCTAAAATATCAATATCGCGATATATCTGTGATTGGTTCTGGTTGGGTTCTCACCAAGTATTAGGGGTGTAACGGATCACAAAACTCACAGTTCGGATCGTTTTAGGGTCACGGTTTGGATCATTTTTTGGATGAGTATAAAGTTAAAAAAAAAAAAAAACTGCAAAAAACAACAAGATAAAAGCAAAATTAATTTTTGGAAACGCTTCAATTCATATATTCAAAAAGCATATAAAGTACTTCACACACAGTATTAATCAAAACATTTGGTCATTGAGTTTATTTATCAAACAAAACATTTTTAAACTTTGAACACAAACAAAATGTAGTTTCTGATTAGATTTACATGTCCTGAGACCAAATCTACACAAACAGAGATAAAGAATGCTTAAAACTAGTGTTGAAAATACCGAATCTATCTGGAGCTCCCCTGAAAATACAAATGTCTCGTCCCACCCCCCAATGTCCAAATTAAATCATAAATAAAACAATTTAAAAAAAATTGGTATTATTTGTTTTATTGGATCTAACTTTGGGAACATTTAAATATTTATTTATTTATTCTGTAAAACGTGACACTGCTTTTCCTGGTGTTTTTGGTCTCTTTGGCTTGCCATACAATCGTCCCCTGGCGGCGCCGGCGAGTCCGTTATGGAGAAGCGGCTTTCCCCGTGTGGGACAGCTGCTGCTCCTAACTGGGAGATTCTTTGAATCCAGAAATAGAAACGTGTACCGATGCTTTTAGTCGGCTCTTAAAATGAAATAAACCTGATATCTATCCATCCACGTCCTTCATTATGAAGCTGAGAAAGGTTTGTGATGGAAGCTCCTCCCACACGCGGCGGGAGCTTCAGGTGAACAGACTTTAACATCACCGGAGAGCAGCTACTTTAGCTCTCGTCAAAACAAAGAGGATTTACAAGAATTTGACACGAATTCCATTCGATGTGAACGGACATTTTATTTAAATTATGTGAGCGAGAGGTTTAGAGGGGGGGTGGGGGTTAACGTGTGCCGAACCGTGGCCTCTGATCCGTACGGACCACGGATTATCCGTTACACGCCTACCAAGTATTGATCTTTATTTCATGTAAATAGGTTATAAAATATGGAGAGAAAACAGACTCGCTCCGATTTGTAAGTAAAAAAAAAAGTTACAAAATAAAAAAAAATACAATTTACAAAAGCACATATTAAAATTACAACGGCTTGAAACTAATTACACATGCAAATCTTTAAAAATTATGCACGAATCACGTCTACACGCACACAAAACCTCAGTTACGCACAAATCTGTGGTGAGACTTAATTAACGTCTCAGAGATTTATCTGTAAGTGATGTGTTTAAATGCTGCTAGAATGCTGGGTCATCAGTTTTCTTTTCAACCGTTTCAAACTTAGATTGTGAATTTTATCTGGTGAAACTTGACATTTTCCCACTTTCTTAAACAGATATGCCCGATAATTAATATAAAAAAGTCTAAATGGACCTTTTTAAAAAAGAGCGCTTCCAATCTGCAGCACGTCCCCTGACAGGCCGGGCTCTGTCCCGAGGCCTGGTCACAGTCATGGGATAGAAGGCGGCGCCGGACCCTTCCAAACACCTGCAGTCTGTGCGTTTGCTGACCAGAACTCTGTGCATTTACTTTATAAAAGCTGGCTGCAGGCGGGCGATAGCAGGGCGAGGCCTTTCTAAACACCCACAGGGGGCTTGATCAGCCCTCCGGCCCTACGATCCGCAGGAGTTTAGACGGTCGGCACCGCCCTGGTACATGCAGAGGTCACGCAGGACCAGTCTCAGTTTCACACACTCGGTCACAGTGACTTCTCTCATTGTCCTTTTCTCCTGTTTTGCAGTATTTGCATTAGAAAAAAGAAGGATGAGCTTACGTGTGAGTTTATGTAAACGTGTGGAACTCGGGAAAGAGAGGAAGAAGGAAATACGGAACGGTTCTCAGCCGACCGCGAGTCCGTCTGTTCATGATAATGGTCCGGTTGGTTCGTCCGTGAACGCCACATCTCTAATGAATTTTAGTTTCTTGCTTTGTTTGATGTAAATAGTAGGGTATACTTGGGTGTAAGTAGTATTTAAGTTTGTTTTGTGCTCTGAGAATGTGCGATGGCACGGGGAACGTTGTCCTGGTCTACCGAACCGTCTCCGTCTGCATTTATGACCACGCCAACCGTTTTCAGAAAAGATTCTGCTGATTTATATGTAACTGCAGCTTTAACGGTGCTAATGTGGAAACTACCTGATAATCTGTGAAATAAATGGCTTTGCTGCTGGTCTGCATTTGTGCTCTAACAGCGTTAAAATGAAAACAGGCTGTTGTTTGTTTTTGTTGACACATCTGTGGATGTAAAACTACGAATGCATCCGGAGAACTTTCGGCTCTTTGGGAAGAAATCCTGATGCTTTGATCCCAGATCACCTTCAGAGATTAGATCAGATTATCTTATTTAATTTGCACAAAGATCAGATATTTGTTGTGCATAAACAGGTTGAGAGATTCTCTTTATTCTCCCAAAATAACTTTGATAGTTAAAAGAAAACGACCTGCAGCGAACCGTTCGGGATATGCAGACATTCTGCTCCTGTGGCGGCGTGACATGATTCTTGTTTGGAGAATGCCGTGCATGCTGACGAGGTCAAACTCAAAAAATCAATCTGTGAATTAGTCAAATCTGATCATTTTCATGAGGATCTCCCAGAATCTGCTGAGTCAGCTTTGTTTTCTGATGATTCTTTGTTCTTCTTTCTTCAGATGAATTTGAGGCCAAATACACTTTTCATTCAATTGAAGAGCTGCCTCCTCCAGATGATTACAAGCCCTTCAACAAAGTCTACCCCAGCAAAAGCAACAAAGGTTCGAGTCCCGTCTGCTTTATTTACACGTTAAAAGTGGGTTTTACTAGTCCGCATGAGCGGGGATCCGATGGATCTGGAGATCCACCAGCATGCACGGTCTCCAGATCTCTCTGCACTGCTTTCTGCTGATGTGCTGAATCCTTCCTCTGAATGACTGATCACACCTGGTGCAGGTGAACGGGAAGAAGTGCAGGGAGAGCTGGGAATCCGACAGGGTGGGAGGTGTCCCGGGGTCTGAGCCGGATGACCTGCAGTAACCTCTGTCCTTTGTCCCGCCCACAGCTATGCAACGAGGAGCTCCTCCGGCGCCGCCGGTCATGAGGTGAACGGACCGGAGCTCGGGACTGAACCCCACGGGCGGTGGAGGGGGGCAGGTGAAGAAGCGCTCAGATTAGACATTCCTTACACTAACACTAAAGCAGCAGCCGGACGGACGCCGAACGGCACGCCGACCGGGACGGGAGAACGAGGAGCCCACTCCACCTCAGCCACCCGCCGGCTGAAGCGATGCCAAGAAATTCTTTTTGTACTTCAGGACCAAACACACTTCCTAATCTCTGCGTCATTCCAGCCGCTCCAGGCGTTTTGATAACCATGATTCTTTGCTTTTTCATGAAAAGAACTTTTTTTTTTTTTTTTTTTGTGGGGAAATAATCATCACTCGGAATGGAAACGTTTCCGGCAGACTAACTGTCTTTCTCCAGATGTTCTGGTGGTTTTGGTTGATGTTTGGTTGCTGGCCGCCCTGCGTCAGGGGAGAGCTGCAGCCGACGGTGTTTGTGTGCCAAACGCGGCGGCGTCACGAGAACGGTGACGACGGCTTCTCTATACGTTCCTTATTTAGCTGAGATTTTGAGTTTCTCTTGATGGTGGACGAAGCGCTGAGCTGGGAATGTTTTTCTTAGTTTTTTTACGTTTGGAGAGGGAACGTTTCCTGATAATTTACCTTTATTGAACTGCTAAAGCAACACTGTGCATGGTGCTGATTCGTGCACTCAGACATCAAGACTTGATTCACTTTGATGTAAGACGGAGAACAGGTGAAAAAGCAAAGAATGTTCTCGGTTCCTGCAGAGCTGGATTCAGCTGCAGATCTTCAGACAACTTCACGACTTTAGCAGAGGGTCAGAGGAGCCGAACGTTCAGGATGATGTTCAATTGCTATGCAAAGGAAGAGTTTGTGTTGATTGTAGATAAAACAGGTAAAAAAAACACTTAAGTGCCACAGAAACTGGTAAAGAATAGATGGATGTTTATTTTTCCAAACGACACGTCATGACACTAATCATATCCCACTGAAAGATGCTGTTTGGGGTCGGATTGCTTATTCTCAGTGATGCAGCGCCTCCTGCTGGTCGATGCCTTACACGTCGTCTCCCTCTTGGTACCAGTGCTTTTATGTTTTTGTTTTTTTAGGGGGAATTTGGTGACAAAGTAAATAAGAAATGAGTCTATATGAAGATGCAATAAACATTGTATATTTACACTAAGAAATATGGTAATCATAGTTATTGTTCTATTTTTATGATGTAAAAAGTTTGTAAAATAGGAAAGAAGAGATGATTAAGACTTATAATGACGGTCCAGTTAGTTTGGTTTGGACGCTCCGCTCCGGATGTTTGGGGGAAAAGCAGCACGGATGAACGATAACACTAACGTCTTTACCTGGAGGCCGGCTCACCTGTCACTTTGGTGTCCTCCAGCAGGAACCCTGTGGACGTTTCATGCTAATCAGCCATGTTTTATCACTCGAAATAACTTCAAATAAACTTTGTCTTCTTGTGGGGGGAAAGCGTGTCTGACTCCTGGCCTCTTTATTGCTTTCAGCCTTCATTATTTCACCATTTACATTGTTAAAAAAAACTTAAAGTACTTTACGGAAGAGCATCTAAATGTCTTAAAGTAAAAAAAATCATTAAAATACTGTCAATTTGGAAGTTTCTGCAGATATTTTGATGTGTAAAACATTCAGGATTTAGACCTTTGACAGATCTTTATCATTTCAGATGGGTGATGAAAACTTTCAAATTAATCATAAGCTAAGATTTATTGTAGGCGCTTATTATACCATAACTTAAAAAAAATGGAAACCATTTAGTGTTCTCATTAAAAAGCCCTTTTAATGGCTAATTTTGTGCATTTTTATTCAGTTACAAATCATCATTTTAATGAAATGGTTTGTGAAGCAGGAAAGTTCAAGCTGATCTGTATGGAGGTAAATTGAGGCCAAAATTATTTGAAACAAAACAACTTGAAAGAAATATTGGTGTTTGGCAAAAAAAACTTAAATGTCCAAAACTTTTTGCCATTCTAAAATATACTTAATTATTTTCAGCTTCAAGTGTTCATTTTTTTAAGGTTTCAAAACTTAGTTTTCAGTTCAAATCTTTTTTTCACTTTCAACTTTTTTCTTTTCTTTTGAGTTTTGAATCTGAAAATTTCAGTTTCAAAACTTTTGTCCCCATTGTGGCACGTTGGGGTGGGGCTAACTGAAAGAGTAAAAGGTGAAAACAAAGATTTGAAACTGAATTTGAGTTCTGAAACCCTATAAAACAGAACATTTAAAACTGAAAATGTTTTTATTACTTAAGAATAGCAAAAGGGTTTAAGATATCTTAAAAAAAATGCTGAAAAGCAATATTTTTTTTCAAGTTGTTTTTAATAATATTGGTCCCAATTTAGTTCCATAAATCTGAAGGTTTTGAGGCAAACTCGTGGATTATTTTTTTTACCATCTCCTGTTTACCCTTTACTGTTTCATTTTGTCGTTTGGGACCATATTTATCTACTGGGTTTAAAATTTTGACAAAACTTTTTTGTCCTCCAAAATAGAAAAAAAGGTTACAAATCAGTAGTTATGTAACTGTTACATTTTGTAAGTTACCGGTAGACGGACTGAAGCTCCACTGATCAGAACCCCCTCTCTAGTTTTCACATAATGGTATGATCCTTCATCCTCGCACCTGATTGGCCGTGACGTCATTGCAGACCAACCAGAACGAAGTTGTCTGTAGCAGAGCTCAGATGAGCGCAGAAGGAGCAGCCTCGTGGAAACACACGGATTCTCTTCAGAAACTTCAAAATTTACTTTACATTCGTATATGATAACTTGGAAATAAAAACCGTTTCCGTACATCCTTTACCTTTAAAAAATGATGTTCGTCTGTTTGTTTGTGCTTTTTTGGGGTCTCTTATGTATCAAAGTACCTATTTATGTGTCGACTGATATTTACGATGAAGAAACTCAACAACATTTTTGATTCACGACTGTAAAGTATCGGATTTCAACCTCCCATCTCCTGCACACGAGAAATTAAGAGTTATTTGAACTTTGACAATAAAACTCACCTTTAAATGCATAACTGCACTTTATATTCAACAAAATGTGTTTGAACGCGGCTCGTTTGTTTAAATATTTTCAGTAAATAGTTTTTCATTCATGGCTTTTAAGTATTTCATCTTAAATTATTGATAAACTGGAATGAAAACGTTAAAGTAGCGGATGGTTTACCTGATGCCAGCAGACAGAGATCCTGGGTTTAATTTATGTTTCCACAGAAAACTGTAAAAATCCTCTGAATTTTTGAGCATCTCGGCTCTCTTTCAGCCCAAGAGAAGATTTTTGCCGCGAATGTTAAAAGTCCCGCGTTGATATTGTCAAATAGCAGCTGGTGGAGTTGGCGGGAGATTGTGGAGAGGAGGGGCTTAGGGAACACGTGACCAGCTACTCGTGGTTGGTATAAACGTGTAGGCGGAGGAACTCACGAGGGTCCGACATACTTCATCATGAGGAGTACCGAGAGAAGAAACTCATACAAGGTAAAATAAAATAATAATACTCATTATTTTAAAGCGTAATAGTATTTTTTGAAGGTTTTAAGAAACGACTTGTGTGTTGTTGTCCTGTGATAGTCTGGTCATCCGACCGGGGACACCCCGCCACTTAACCCCGCGGTGACCACCTGGTCCCCGAAAGAAGCTGGTCTGCAGGATGCTCTTTGTTGTTCATTTTTTTCCATCTTCGCATTCTTAGATTTTGATATTTTTCTTAAAATTACAATTACAGAAAATGAAAACAATAAAATAAAAGTATTTACAGACTGAATTATAATCCTTGATTACAGGGAAAAAATGATTTTACCTGGGAATCAATATATTATCGGTGATGCTGTGAAACACGCTTAAAACAAAGTTTAATAAAGTATTCGAATGAATGAATGAATGAATGAAGGAGTGCCACAGACTCAAACTGTAGTTGCGGACATTGTCCAGAAGATGGCGCCATTTCTCTAGTTTTGTTTTCTTTCTTTGTTTTTTGGAGTCTATTTCCTCAGCTGGTTGTTAGGAGGAAACTCTTTGACAAGGACATCCAGGGTTTATGAATCCGAAATTCTTCCAACCACTACAGGAAATTCTTTCGGTTTCTCCAGAGGACATTTGGGGTTTTTTTATGTGAAGTGCGGGGCTTTGGGAATTCTACTTTTATTGATTTAAAAATGCATTTTCTCTGATAGTTAGTTAATAGGGCTGCACGGTGGCGCAAGTGGTTAGCGCTCTCGCCTCACAGCGAGAAGGCCCCGGTTCGAATCCCGGCTGGGACCTTTCTGTGTGGAGTTTGCATGTTCTCCCCGTGCATGCGTGGGTTCTCACCGGGGACTCCGGCTTCCTCCCACCGTCCAAAAACATGCCTCATAGGTTAATTGGTGACTCTAAATTGCCCCTAGGTGTGACTGTGAGAGTGAATGGGTGTGTGATTGAGGCCCTGCGACAGACTGGCGACCTGTCCAGGGTGTACCCCGCCTTCGCCCTTCAGTAGCCGGGATAGGCTCCGGCACCCCCGCGACCCCGAAAGGGACAAAGCGGTCAAGAAGATGGATGGATGGTTAGTTAATAATGTAAATGTTTGAGCTACTCAAGTAAAAAGTAAAACTTTAACAAATTTTCTTATTTAGAAAATAGAAGTTAATGTGTACATTCTGGAAACTTTAGATGCTGAAATAAAAAAAGAAATAGAATTAAAATAAATTGGTGTGGAATCATATTTAAATCCAAAATGCTGATACAGTTTATAAGTGTGTTTATGTGTGTTGTGATAATATCTATTTGTCTAATTATTAAACATTTTCAGTCTTTTGTTAATTCTTTTTTCTATTTATTTTTATTGAATAAATACCTAAATTGATGCTTTAGCAAACTGGACTATTAATTATGGTTCTAATGTTTAGACTGAAATATGTTGGCACACAGATAAAAAATAGTACAATTTTAACTTGTACTTCACTAAACAATTTTTACCTAAAATGAATTCAGTCATGTGGATCTGTGTGACGTGATTCATCTTTAATCCACTCATGTAAAACGTAAATTTCTCTAAAGTACTTTTTTCTTTATATTAGGCAAGTCTTTGACAACAAAAAGAGAAAAAAGAGAGAAAGAAAAGCCCAGTTTGTTTTATATTCTTGTTGATCTTTGTTTTCTTTTTTTAACCACTAGTCATTTTATTCCTGATCTTTTAACAGCTACACACTACAGAACAAAACATCGCTTAAATTATAGAACAGACAAGACAATCAGAGGGGACAAGTGCAGCATTAAACAAAAATCAAAATAATTAAATTAAAAAATGATATTAATAAAACAGATGTGAGCAAAGTGGGATAAGCAATAAAAAATATACAAACTACAGATACACAGAAGAAGATTTTAGTTTATTATTTATTTTAATTATATATTTTTAAGTTTATTATACATTGTTTTTATTCTTGGTTTCTTAAGGAGCTCCATTGATTCTAAACGTAACATGAATTCGTTTCATGAATATTCCATACTGACGCTGGTTATCCAGCATCTTCACGCTGTTTGTGTTTATGTTTTCACGGCTGTTCTCGCAAACTCTCGCGAGGCTTTGCATGGGAAACGCAACACTTTTCCCAAAAGAGACTCGTCGCTTCCTGGTTTTAGGCACACACTTTTCAAAGTTTTAATCGTTTTTATGAACTTCCGAGCGTTTGGTAAAACGTTTTCACCAAATGTGACTTTTGCTGAGTCGAAGCTTCTAGAATAACTCAAAATGACCGGGATCTTCGGGATGTGACGTCGAGAGTAGCGCGAGAGTTGAACCCGCGAGGAATCCAATACACTTTTCCAGCCGCGCCAACAAGCACCGCGGACGCCGGTAGCAGGTTCTTTCCGGACTAGTTTCATATTTTTTGAAGTATGGGTTTGCTTTTTTGGGGCGTAATGATGATTTCATGTTCTTTTGTTGGTAAGTTTTCGCCCGTCAGCTCGTGGTTTTCGTTGTATTGTCACATATTGTCAGTAAGGAACCCCCGCGCCGTGTCGCTCCGCCCCTTTTTTCTATCAAAGTTTACTCGACGAAAACTCCATGAAAATGATGAAACTCTGCGGAATAAATGCAGTTATCTAAAGCTCCGTTTGTCACTACATCGTGTGTGAGGTCTTCATGGTCTGTTTGGGTCATCACTGTCCTTTGATTTGACCCGGTTCGGTCCGGTTTGTCAAAATGGCGCTGTCATTTAAAGCAGCAATAATTCTTCATCTGTACCTTTTCAGCTTTAATGCATTAAAGATCAGTGACATCAATGCTATTAACTATAAAAGTTTCCATGAAACCAAAAGTCTGTGTCCTGGTACACCAGAACTGAGTCCAGAACCTCCACAGTCCAGTTTCTTCAGGGTGGTTGTAGTAATCTGGAATAATCTGTGTCCACAGCAGGAAATCTTGGCGCTGCAGGTCCTGTCATCCACGTGCAGGTGGGGGGAACGGCTGTCCTGCAGTATGACTTTGGCATCAACCTGGAGAATGAAACCTTCGACGGCCGGAGAATCGACATGAACTACACCGACTCCAACCCGCACGTCTACTCCCGCCGAGGAGGGGTGGAGAACTTCGAGCCGCAGGCGGACTCGTACAAGGGCCGGGTTTACCTGAACGTCACCTATCTGAGAGAAGGAGTCGTGCATCTGGAGATCCGCGGCGTGAACCTGTCGGACAGCGGCGAGTACCTGTTGACGATCCCCAAACTGAACATGTCTCTCAGTGTGGTCCGGGATGGTGAGTCATCCAGAACCTTCATCCTTCTGCATCCGTTTGCAGGAAAAGACCAAAAGAATGATTTTTGACAAACAAGTTGTTTTATTTTCTCCTGGAAAACAGTGAAAGAGGCTGAGATGAAGAAGACGGATGGAAACGGTTTCAACACCACGACTCAAGAGGGAACGAAGGGAAAAGGTGAGACTGCTTACAGTAAAACTGAACCTTCTGCTATCAAAACATCTCAGAAGAAGTTTGAATTTTCTGATTTTCTCTTTCCAGGTTGGTATTCAGTCATCCCTGTGGGCGCCGCCGTCATCATCGCCGGCGTTCTGCTGAAAACCAGACGTGAGTCACAGCTGTAGTTTAGTCCTGGAGATGAAGCTTGTGTTAGAAGCAGTGCTGCTACAAAATATTATTTTAACAGTCGACTAATCGGGTCGGATGTGAAGTACACGACTTAACCGTTGTTAGCTTTAAAGTAACTAAAAATAAAGACAATAAAGATGATAGTTTATCAACTTTTAATGAATCAGCCTCTTTCCTTCGTCGGGTTCTGGGATTCAAACAAGATTAAACTAGAAAAGTTGCCGTGATAATGCTAATGTGAATGCTTTTTGCTGAAAGTAGCCGCTGAAAGTGGCGACACAATTTACTTTAATTCCTGAAAATGCAAAAGTATTTTGAAAAATGTTAAAGAAATGTTGTTAAAGAACTGTGAAAGAGCGCTGAGACCAAATTTTCTAGTAAAATTGCTTAAAAATCTCTAATACATGACAATCTTGCTAAAATATTAAGTGTGTTGCTTAAACATGAACTAAACTTTAAATTAACCTAAAAACCTTCATAGATGACAAATTAACCAAAAAAGCTAGCAAATTCCTAAAAAACTAGGTAAACTCTAAAATAGCCTAAAATTCCTCCGTAAACTAAATTAGTCAAAAATGTTAGCATGTTGCTAAAATATTAGCTAAACTCCAAATGTTTTTAAAATTGGTCTAAATGAATAAAACACAGCTCATGAATATATTTAAGACTTGTTGATAATCTGCTTGAAATTCTGAAATTTGAAGACTTTCTCATTTGTTTCCTGTACGGCATATTTAGCTCAATAATTCAAAAACTATTAAGTTTATGAATACCAAAAATACAAGCAGTGATGTCCTGAATGAGATGAACGTTTTGATACCAAGATCGCTAAAATCGCTGAAAGTGTGATTGAGTTTTTATGTGCTGAAGAACGTATGGAAAGGAGCATCACTACAGTGTGAATGCTTAGTAAGCAATCACACAATCTAATGAGGAATCAAAAGAAGTATTTTTCACTAAGGATGAAGTTTTGGTCTCACTGACTCAAATATATATTTAATATATTTTTTTGGTGCTGAAGACTCATAACTTTGTTCAACTTTACTACACTCTGACTCCTTAGAATATAAAGTAACGACTAATCGACTATTCTAAGTCAGTTAATCGTCAGTCGGTCGACTGATGTGGCAGCCTTAGTTAGAACTTCTGAAAATGGTCAGTAAATATTCACGATTGTTCATGTTTTCACAGCCTGGAGCCCAAAGGATGGAGAGAAAAGACGGTCCAATGAGATGATCTGAAGCTCTGAACCCAAACGCTTTGAGGAGACAGAAAAATGGTTTCATGTTTTTGAAAACATTTTTTTTTTAATTTGATTCCAAATATTTCTAAATTAAATGACTGAGGTGTTCTGGAGTTCTCAGTCACTCCAACTTCAGATAAGTGAAAAACAAACTGGCAGTGATCCTCTGCTGCTGGAACCGGACCGCTGAAGTTCTGTTCAGCTGTTGGTCTTCGAGGCAGGAGTCCAAACTGAAAGTATTAAACCGGGACTCCGGTGTGTGAATGTGACTAAAGTGTTCTGAGCCTCCACAAGTCGTTTAACTGAAGCACCAGATTTAAATCAACTTTTCTCTTTTTCTACCGTCTGTGAAACTTTTGTCTGAAACGGTTTTTACTGAGACGTTTTAAACTGTCCATGATCACTGTAAAAACCACTAGGAGTGCCTCAAGGCTTTGTGTTGTCACCTTTGACTTTTGATCATTTTATCATTTTTATTTCTCTGATTTTTTTTTTTTAGGAATCCAAAGAAATCAGATTTGTCTCTGTTGTTTCATTTCCATCTGTGATCAACAGCTGATCCTGTTTTTAAATCTGTGTAGGAAACTGGATTTATACCAAACATTCAAATGTAGATTTGGTTCTTAGAACTTTACAGCTCCTCAAATTCATCGATTTGATCTCATGAAGTCAGAGATTTATGCAATTGAAGAAGACCAAAACCCTGTAAATAATGGGGGATTCTGTTCTTTTTGTTGGGGTTTTGGGGGACAGTTTTCACATTAGCCCCCAAAAACGACGGTCCAATGGAAGGGAATGTGGTCCAGATCTTTTACTGTTGGACTTCAAGGAATGAAATTTTACAAGCTTAAAATCACTGTCTTTAGATTTCTAAACCTCCAATTGTATTTTGATTTATTTTCAAAGCGTTCCCACTTGTCTTTTACTCATAATTATGCAGTTTTTAGCCAATATTTTTTTTTTAAATTGTTGTTTTCTTGAACAGTTTCTGCAGAGCAGATGAAGAAAACAAAGACGTTCATGGATGTATTTGTAATTTGTCATCAGAATGGAGCAGATCAAGGAGCTTGTTACCTGTCCAGAGTGTTTTCTATACAAATATGAACTTTTTCACTGTCATTTTGTGATGCTCCTGGTTTTATTAAAGGAATACTCAAAGCTATTTTTTGACTTACTGGAGGACATTTATTTAAAAAATTATCAGAAAAATCCCACAAACAACACTTTGATGCAGTGGGCCGTTTGTTTCAGGCTCACTCGTGACTGAACCCAAACAAACATTAATTTTTTGAAGAAAACAATGTTTTTAGTGAAGATGAAGAAATTGGGAACTTTGTAATATTTAAAAAAAAAAATCTGTTTTTCTTTGCATTTTGTTTAGTTGCATTCACTGTTTACATTTGATTTAATTTCTGTCATTTGAATCAGTGAGCTAAATAAAGTATTTAAGAAAACAGAAAAATGTTGAGTTTTTTTTCTCCTTACATAAAACTCCAGCAGTTGATTCTTTTCTACATCAGCAGGTCGATTTGTCTGATAGTTACGAGAAGAAACATCATCAAACGTTCAAGGAAAATGAATTTACTAACCTTTAAGAATCCAGGAAGTGAACATCTTCATGCAGCTCAGACGAAAGTGTCTGGAACCAAAGACAAGATGAACGCAGGAATACAACAAAGGTATAAAATATGAAACATAAAAGTCACAAATGCTGCAGATTTCAGCTCAAAACATGTTTGAATCAAAGTCTGTAAAAGTACTGTAAAATCTTTCAGTTCTGAAAGTTTCAGGAGAAATATTCATCAGCTGTTCAGAACCATTTTCATAAACATGAACGTCAGTGTGTTTAGAACAAACTGACGTCGAGGAGGAAACATTAATATTATAGAATCTGTTGACTGTGTCTCAGTGGATCTTAAATACATTTTCTGATGATAAATTTAAAACAAAATGATTTAATAAGCTCTTTGATCACACAAATAATTTATTCTGGTTATTTTTTTTTACTAGTTAGCGCCTCTTTCCATAAAAAACAAGTCCAAAAAAGTTTAATCTCACATTAGATTTTTATATATATTATAAGGTTTATGATAATGAGCACAACGAAGAAATAAAAACAAGTTCATAGTTTCGTTCATTTTACTGTCGTTGTTTAGTCATATAAAGTAATTAAGATAATTTAAACATAATTTTTATGGTAAACAAGCACAAACATCTCTGAATTCCCGGCAAAACAAGCTTCCGCCAAACACAGTTCTGTTGAAATTCCCGCCACCGCCTCATGTCCGCGCAGGCAGGCGGTGACGCAACATCCGGCTGGGTAACCAATGAGCTTCGCGGCTGCTGCCATGCTGACCAATCAGAGAGCAGCAGCGGGAAACCCGGCGAGCAGAGGAGGAGCCGCGGAGGAAATTTTGGCGCTAGTTTGGTCTGAGTTCAGCTGCTCGGACGGACTCTGGAACCGGGTCTAACCTGATCCTGAAGGACGGTTCTCTGCACCTTTAGAGGGTTTCTTTTGGCCTCCAGAAAGGTACGTTTGTTCGAATCTGTTCGGTGGAAAGTTTTAAACTAAAGTCGATCCTATCGAGGCTTGTTTGGGAGATAAGTCCGAGGGTCTATTTACGACAACAGAGCGCTGTTTGGTTGATTTCGTCTAAATTTGTCTCTCAACTCTCGAAAGCATGAATATAAATGTTTCATATTATTGTTTTTTATGTTTTACTTAAATCAACATTGGCGGGAATGTTCCGAATTCACGGTTTGATTCACTAACCAGCATTTTGGCGCCATTAACTAGGAGATGAGTTTCTGTTTCCTTCATAGATCTTCGTTTTTATTGGTTAAATTTAAACATTTATCAGGTAAAGATGAGATTGAATGAATAGTTTACTTATCAACTTAATTTAAACTCCCATATAAAGGAGGATGACCTCAGAGGGACTCACCTCTTTGTTTAGATGACTGTCAGCCATGTTTACCCCTAAGTGGGGGATTTGTGGGTCAAAGGTCACGAGATAAACTAGTTTATTTACCTGATTCTCACCTTCTTTTTGTGTTTTTCTCCACAGAGTAACCATGCCGAGCACTCGCTCTCAGGGTGCCGCTCAGCCCACGCTGCAGTTCCCTCGCCGTAAATCCTGCAGGACGTCCCAGAAGACTCAGCTCGCCTCTCCATCCGAACCCGAGTCAATCACCCCGAGTCACATGTCACCCCGAAGGCCCGCCGCCCCTGCTCTGTCCCCCCGACGCCTCCCCGCCTTCTCCCCAAAGCAGAACCAGCAGTGCAGCGTCCAGCCTCTGCTGTCACCCCGACGGCCCCCGACTCCGCCCTCCTCGCCGCCGCTCCAGACCCGGCTGCCGCTCAGTCCACGGAAACGAACAGGTGAGATCCGAGTTGTGATGTGAGCGTTTTTACCTCCGCAGACGTTTTCATCAGAGTGACGTTCTGTTTTCCTCTCAAAGGTCACGAGAACGGCTGCAACCTCGACTCCGACCTGTTGGCGTCTCCTCCGAAGCAGAGCAGACCGTCTCCAAGAAAACTGGGCTACGACGAAAACTGTCCTGTCTCAGCCCGCAGACAGCTCCTCCCCTCCCCGCCACGACAGCCACGGCGACAGGAAACGCCCACAGGAAGTCCCGTCCAGCAGCACAGGGAGAGGCGGCCGCCGGTTGCTCGGCTGTTTGCAGAGAGTGAGTAGATCAGAAGTCCTCCAGATGACCAGAATCATCCGTGAGACTGAATCGCTCCTCCTCCTCAGACTCCAGGCTCCAGAGCGTGAAGCGAGCTCTCCACACCGCCATCCCAGAGCGCCTGCTGTCCCGCGAGGCCGAGCAGGCGTCCATCCGCCGCTTCCTGCAGGAGAAAGTTCTGCAGAGCCGACCCGGCAGCCTCTACATCTCAGGAGCTCCAGGAACCGGCAAGACGGCGTGCCTGAACTGCGTCCTGCAGGAGATGAAGGTGAGTGCCGAGGTCCGCCTCCTTCTGGTCCAAGAACCGCTGGGGTTTCATCCTGTGCGTTTGCAGGGCGAGCTGTCCGGCGTGCAGACGGTGATGGTGAACTGCATGAGTCTGAGGAGCTCCCATGCCATCTTCCCGCTGCTGGCCAGCAAGCTGCAGGCGTCCGGCGGGCAGAGCGGCCTGCAGAGGTTCCTGACGGGTTCTGGACCCACAGTGTGAGTGAACCGGGTCTGACTGACGTGTCTGTGCTCGCCCCATCGGCCTCCCCCCTCACTGATCCATGTTCTCCTCAGGCTGCTGGTTCTGGACGAGATGGACCAGCTGGACAGCAAAGCTCAGGACGTCCTCTACACCATCTTTGAGTGGCCGTTCCTGCCCAAGTCCCGCCTCTGCCTCATCGGTAAACCCCAAATCCGTTTTTATCGTTTTTTAGGGCCGGGAATTGATTAAAAAAATTAACTAATTAACCGCAAATCTGGAAAAACTTAATCGCAATTGTTCAAATATTTACCAGCGACTTATTATCTGCAAATAATCACAATATGAAAATACACGCTAAATGTACATTTAGATCGTTAATTTTTAACCATTTAAGGGTCTAAAACTCAGTTTTTGTTGACTTTTGTATTTTTCCGTATTTTCAATTTGAAAGATGACATGCTGCTTATTTGGTATAATTTTAATCAGCTCAACCTCTAATATGTGACACTACCTTTATTTTGTCATTTTTACCTATTTTATTCACGTACTAGACATAAAATCATGTAAATATTGAAAATTCCATCTGAAAAAATTTAATTAATTTATCTTTAAATCCCCAAAATGTTTAACAAACTTTTTACAACACAGAATAAAAGTTTTAGGTGTAATTTTATAAAAACAACAAGAATAACATCAGTGAACAAATGAATCTACATGTTTTTGAATAAGAATACCGAAAAATCCAGACTAAAGTCACACCAGGCAGCCCAGAAAATAAGAATTTCTCACTGCTGTTTATTTGACACTTTCCTAGAATTTATTTTTTTTCCAGCTTTTCTTTCTTATACATTTTCCTTATTATGTTTGTGAAAAAAAAGTTTGATCCAGCTGGATTTTAGTTCTGCTTGGCTGGAATGTACGCCGTGGCGTTGTGTCTGTCCATTCTGAGCTGCTCGCCGCCCGCGACGTCGGTGGGCGGGACTTTCGTAGAGAACTGCAGAGCTTCCTACATTTTTAGACAACACTGATGCTTGTCATTGTGGAAAGTCCATCCCAAAATAAAATAATGATTTCCTCGTTGGATTTCTAATAGCAGACTCCTCCGTTAGGCCCCGCCCCCATAGCCACAGAATGTAACGTGGTTTAAGTTTATATTTATTACGCTGATCTCACAGCTTCACAGCCGGACGCTTGAGGCCGTTAATACATAGTAATACGTAGATAGGTTTTATCAGTCGCGCGTTAACTCTCACAGTCCTCGTTTTTACTTTTCCTTCATTTGGGTTTTGGTTCCGGACTGAGAGCTGGTTCTCTTCCTGTGTTCAGGCATCGCCAACGCTCTGGACCTGACGGACCGCATCCTGCCGCGGCTGCAGGCCCGTGTCCTCTGTCGCCCCCTGCTGCTGCACTTCGCTCCCTACAGCCGGGACGAGCTGACGGCCATCGTGAAGGACAGGCTGGCGCAGGTGAGAGCGGTTTGGGTTCGTCGGGTTTTCAGAATGTGGTTCGTGGACTGAGTCGGGTTAAGTTGCATCCGTTCTCCCAGGTGTCGGCTGAAGCGGTTCTGGACGCGTCTGCGGTTCAGTTCTGTGCCAGAAAAGTGTCGGCTGTGTCGGGAGACGCCAGGAAAGCTCTAGACATCTGCAGGTATGTGAGGTGGTTCGTTCATGTGGCGAGGAGCGTCCTGGGACCGGATCTTCAGTTTGTTCTGGTTTCAGGAGGGCGGTGGAGATGGTCGAATCGGACCAGAGGAAGAAGAAACTGGAGTCCAAAGAGGAAAGTCCAGGTGAGCAAACACCTGAAGCTACAGAAGATGTCTGTTCCAAACTGAGACTGAACCTCCGTCTGTCCCGTGCAGCCTCTCGGGTCGGCCTCCCCCAGGTGGCCCGGGTTCTGTCGGAGGTTTACGGCGAGCGCATGGCGGCCCAGAGCTCGGACGGGGAGAACTTCCCGCTGCAGCAGAAGCTGCTGGTCTGCTGCCTCCTGCTGCTCATCCGGAGCGGGAAGAGCAAAGAGATCAGCCTGGGAAAGGTGAGAGTCCGCCGGAACCGCAGAACCGCAGCATCTACGCACGAGTGTAACCGGGCCGGTTGGTTTCAGCTCCACGAGGTGTACAGCCGGCTGTGCGCTCAGAGGCAGGTGAGCGGCGCCGGGCAGGGCGAGTGTCTGTCGCTCTGCAGTCTGCTGGAGAGCCGAGGAATCTTCGGCCTGAAGAAGGCCAAAGAGGCTCGTCTCACTAAGGTAGGAGGAACCAGAAGGTTTCTAAGGTCTGCTCAGAGGTTCTGATCAAACCAGAAAACTCAAAAACTCTCCAGAAACAATTTAACTGTTGAACGGGAAGTTTATTTAATCTCATTGACTGTTTTATTTCCAACTGTTGCTTCAGAACATTTTATTCTGAAAGGTTAATCATGTAAAAAGGAAAAATTCCATCTGGAAAAAAAAAGTGACCAAAACATAAAATGGTTACCATGGAGATAACTCCAGCAGAAAAGAGTTTTTGATTGAATTTCTCGAGCAGCTCTGATCAGGGCGGGAGGGGGGCATAAAATGCCCCTTTCTGTTGAACTTTCCTCTTTTTGTCCGTTTTTCTTTAATGGAGAGCTTTTATTTTGAAAGGCTGTGGTCTGACGGCGTCTTCTGTTCCTCAGGTGTTCCTGAAGATCGAGGAGAAGGAGGTGGAGAACGCTCTGAAGGACCGCACCCTTCTGGGCAGCATCCTGGCTGCTGGGCTGCCCTCCTGACGGGAAACACTTCCTGTTTTTATGAGATTTTATCGGAAGTTTTAGATTTTTTATTATTAACAACTTGCTCTCAGAAATGAGTTCTAATGAGCTTTAGAGACTTTTTTCCTGTAAATAAACAGATTTGAACTTTTATCAACAGAAACGTCTTTATTTGGAGAGGAAATGAAGGATTTTGATCAAAGGGAGAAAATCCAAATTTTAAAGCTTTTCTTCACTAAAAGCATCAAGAAACTTTACTGATACATGAAATAAAGAAAACTTGATTTTCTTTATATCATTTATTCACAGCATCACTTGAGAACAAACATTGTTTACATGTCTTCAGCCGTGTAAACATGAGTGAGACAACAGGATTCAGGACCACAAACGTTTCTCTTCGGTTTGAACTGATTGTCAACATTCAGGTGTTCTCCTGTCAATCATTCACAAGCCCCGCCCAGCAGGAAGCAGGAGGGGTTTATGGAGTGTTTTTTAAACATTACATCAAAATATTTCATTTTTTAATCGACATCTGTACATTTATTGAAAGTTAAAACTAATTCTGGATTCTTTCAGTATCATAAAATATTCATAATTTCTTTGATTTATATCAGATTTTAGTCTCATTTAATGCAGTAAAACAGAAAATCTGTCGTCAAGTTATAAAGAAACAATCTTGATAAAGTTCATTTAAAGTCATTTTTTAGTTTTTCATGTTTAGACAAACAGAAAAAATGTTCATGAACTAAATTTGTTTTAGTGTGTGAAGAGAAAAACGGTGAAAAAAGTGCAAGTTGAGATTCTGGAGGTTCTGCTGTACGTCGACATTCGCTGCAAGTTTTTTTATCAACACTTGAAACGTTTGAAAGTTAGCCCTCAGTGAGACAATCTTTAGTTACAAACACAAACCAACACGGGAATCCAACACTTCACCACGACACCAAACCGCTGCACCACAGCCCCCCACGACCCAACAGATGTGATCAATGGAGGGAAACTGAAGCTCTCCTTCATCACTCAAACAAGCAGAAGAATCTGTGACTCGGCTCCTGACTGAATCTAAACCACGTCTTAGTGATCCAGAACATCTTCACCCGTCTCAGAGTCCAAACCCAGACCCCAGGTTCTGGAGGATCCTAAAGCCGTCGACTGTGATTGGAGGAAAAAGACTGAAACAGTCTGGAAAAACATCCTGGAACAAACGAGAAGCCGAGTCCTCAGGAAACTAAAGTTCTGCATCTTTATCAGATTAGTTAGAAACCTAAAACGTTTTTATCTGCTTGTTTGAATCTTCATAAAACATTTATAAAAGAGAAGCATGAAGTCTCAGCAGCAAAAGTCCAGAAGAGAACAAGAAAATGTTCAAAAGAAATCACAAAACGTTGAAGGAATGATCCAGTTCAAGTCTAGAAAGTCCTAACATTTACATGTTCCCATAAATAAACCACAACAAGTGCTAAAAATGTTTATAAGCAGCAAAGTATGAATTCATCTTTATAATAAAAACACGAAACCCAAACTCCGAAATGAATAACAGTCTCAAGTGATATTAAATAATTAGTCTGAGTTTATAATAAATCTTTAAATCGGTTTTTGGTGTGAAAATCCCTCAGAAAGTGGAGCTGGTAAAGGTGAAATAAAACGGTCTGGTTTGGTCCTCTGAGCTGCACGAACATTCAGCTGCCTTTAGAAGCTTCAAAGTTGACAGTAAAACAACAAAAACCAAACAAAACTCATCTGTGATTTCTATCATGCTGAGGGTTGAAGTACATTCAGGAAGTGACGGAGCTCGCTTTTCAAAATAACGTGAGAAAAGATTTCTAAAACACCAACATTCAGCTGAAGTCAGAAGAAACTGAAGTAAAAATCTGAGGAAACGGGATCGGAGCATCAGGACTGAAGGACGACCTGCACATCCTGAAAGATGATGCATAGAAGTGTGAAGACCAGCAGAAGATTTGGGACGTTTCTAGAACGTTTTCAGAAGCAAAACGTGGACAAAAATTCACATTTTTAAAGTTGAAACTACAAACAATTCTTGTTTTGACTGAAAGGATCTTTAAAGTAAATTATTTTACCTCCTTTTTCTTCATGAATTAATTTCAAACTAAAAGGTTTTCCTCAGAGAGATGTCGTTACCACCTTCGCCCACTAGGTGGCGCGGAATCCCCTTCATTCTTGCTGTTTTTCACTCAGAAAATTTAGGTTTAACAAACAGATTCTTCAGGCTGCAGTGAAAATAGTTATCAAATTTAAGCAGTAGGTTTACAATAAACATTAAATATTATGCAGATCAACATCACAAACATTATAAAGTGTTTATCTGATCAAAAACCCTGAAAAGGATCCCAAAGGTCTCTACAAACAAATCGTTTTGACCAAATTTTTCTGTTCAAATGTTTTTAACGTGGTTTCATTTTCATCTGACAGAACTTTTATTTTTAAATCTCTGAACTGAGAGGCTAAAACAAATAAAAACTCTCCTTTTTTATATTTGAATTTGAAACATTTGAAGCTTTGGACATTTTGCAACAGTATTTTTGTTAAATCTTTGGAGGAATAAAACGTGAAGAATCTGCCGAGTTTAGATTTAAACTGGAATCTCCGCCCACTTCCTGAGCTCCTCTGAGGCGCTCGCACTTCAAAACAGCTTCGGATCTCTGCTTCCGGGTCAGAACGGGCCGTTTCCGGGAGTCCGGGCGGATCCGTCTCTACCTGACCCGGGCGGAGAAGCAGCGCATGTACTCCGTCGTCCAGCGGTCGTCCGCCGCCGTCAGCTGCGTCCGCCTCATCTTCTCCAGGTCCGCCGACCGGGCCCGGCGCCGGTCCGGGTTGGGGGCGCGCTTGTCCGACTCGCGGCGGGTGTGAGCGCAGGCGTCGAACGTGCGGCTCTGCGAGGAGAAACCAGAGACGGTGAAACTCACACCGGCGCTTCATTATTGATGCCTGCAGAGCGGCGGTCCGTGACGCCAGGAAGCTCAAACTATTCTAACTTCCTGTGTCAGAACTTAGAAAACCACAAGAAGAGAAATAAATTTAAAAAAAGAAAAAATCTCATTCAGTTCAAATGTAAAAGCGTCTTCTCCACCTCCGTCATCCTCTCGCTCCAGTCCAGACGGCTGGACGCTCTCCGGCTCTCCTTGGTGCTGAGCGGCGGTTGGCTCTTGGCTCGGGGTTTCTTGATGCCGGCTGGCTTGTCGTCATGGGAACCGGTCTGCTGCGTTGGCTCAGAGCGAGGGACCCGGCGCCGATGCCGTCTCCGTGGCGCCGGGTTCCTCGGCTCTCCGTCAGAGGACGCCGAGTCGGCCGGCCCGTTGTCTGTTGCCGCCTCGTCCGAAGGCCCGCTGGCGATCGGCGCCACGGTTTCCAAAGCCTCACTGGCGCCGTTCACGCCGTTCTCCACGATGACTGAGGATGAACAGACAGGAAGAGGAGGAGTTTACTTGGTTATCAGAACATTTTAAAAACAAGACGGTTCAGAGTTCTGACGGCGCCGATGCTTCACTGTCAGAATCGCTCTTCAGGATCCTCACCTCCTTCCTGGACCTCCACTGGCTCCCGTTCTCCCGTTTCCTCCTCCTCTTCGGAGCGAACCTTCGGCTTCAGGTCCAGGAGCCTCTGCTTGACCTCCGAGGAGGATGCTGGAGGGGGAGGAAGAGAGAGCGGAGCCACTCTGTTCCGGGTGAGTTTGGGAGTGGACCAGCCGCTGGAGTCGGAGCCGCTGTCCCAGCCCTCCCAGAACCAGGGCTTGTGGGAATGCTCCATCACCCTGCGGGTCAGCCGGTACTTCAGGGAGTCCTCGTAACACTTGGAGAAGGTCTCCCATTTGGGGTCTCTGAACTTCTTCATGTACTCTGTCCGGACCTTCTTGGCCAACATGGTTCCTGGTTTTGCTCTAAATGGACTCCAGTTGTTCTGGAATTCAAAATATAACAAACATTTAGTAATGAAAGTAAAAACTGAAAATGAAGAAAAAAAATGGATGAAAATGCAGAAAAAAATCCCAGTTAGAGATAAATATTCTAGTCTTTGTGGTTTACGGATGGAAACAGTTTCATCTTATGGATGTGGAACTTAAATAATTCACGTTTTTAATGAAACCTTCCCTGAAATGGAAGCAGTTACGATTTATGATGAACTTCTGCACCGAGTTTCTTTACGTTTGCAGCAGCAAAACTAAACTGGATTTTCTCTGTTTTGTTAAGAACATCAGGAATCATGTGAGCTAAAGAATCTGCATCTGGAGACAGAAAGACACGTTTAAACTCCTGATCTTTATGACCTTTCTGATCCTAAAGAGACGAGCCTGGCGTCTGAGCCGCGGTGGATGTGAACGGGTCACGGGTCCGGGTCACAGGACAGCGTCCCGTTTCACTCCGGCTCAAGTTTCTTTAGGAAACTTTTACTGTTCCAGAGTTCAGGCTTGAAATTTCTATGTTTTTAAGTCTTTTATTCACAGTGACTGTATATGAGAACTGGACTGAGTAACTCCGCCCCCTAGAGTTCCAAACAGAAGTACCTTCTGGCTCTAATAGATTTCTATAGAGAAATAAGCAGCTGCTCCAGAAGGAGCTTTTTGAGACCAGACTGAGAATGAAGTTCAGAGGAAATCAGTGATTCTGTGATCAAGTCCTCTCCACAACCCAAGAATGATCGTCTTCTGGGGGTTTAAAGTTCATTTGATCATTTTTTTGATTGATCAGCATGGAAGCAGCTAATATTGGTGACCAAAAATAAAGCAACAAAAAAAAAAAAACTGAGGCAAAACATTGATTTTTTTTTAAATGAGGACATAAAATATCCAATGACCAAATAAATAAATATATTTATGAACTTCTGGCTTTCTTAAATGAGGATAGGAGATCACAAATGTCTTAACTACATTCTCACAGTTTGCGATGGATTCATAAAGTGGTTCTGGTGAGTCGAGAGGATCCGTGATGATCCAAACACAAACTTCCAGAAGAAACGTTTCTGCAGATCGCTTGTTGATGTTTTAGCTTTTTATTTTAGAGCTTTATCTCTGGTTTAATCCTTTGAACAAATGTATTTTGATATTTACTGATGATAATTTTGCATAAATTTATGGAGCCAAATCAGGGCCACAGATATTTGAAACCCAAATAAAAACATTTGGAAAAATTATTGTTTTTTGACAAAAAAAAAGTAAAATGCTCCAAACTTTTTGCTATTTCAAAATAAACTATTTTCAGCTTCAAATATTATTTTTTAGGTTTCAAAACTCAACATTTCTGTTTCAAAACTTTTTCAGTTTTTCAAATCTTTTTTTTTCACTTTCAACACTTTTTTAAATTGTTTTTTAATCTAAAAATTTCTGTTTAAATCTTCTTTTAAATTTAAATCTTTTAAACAAATGTATTTGATAATTTAGCATAAATGTATAAAGCCAAATCATTGTGGGAAGCAGCTGATACCGGCGACCAAAAATAAAAATCAAATAAATCATTAAAAAAAAAAC
>NW_023416880.1:564870-571011 GCF_002922805.2 Oryzias melastigma | reverse complement strand
CCCCCCCCCCCCCCGACACACACACACAAAACAAAACTGCAGCCATATCATAATAATAAAAAAATGGCCAAGAACAAAACAATTAAAGAAATGAGTAAATAAAAAAAAGGAAATAAAATGTAAACATTAGAAAATCCTCCCTTCAGGTCCGAGCGGTTCCTTCACATTCACACTGAACCACACCAGAGTCCACTTGCTTGTAATTAGGGTACAATTACATAAGTGGATGGTTTCCTCAAATATTCTGTTCTATTTGACAAATATGGAAGTCCTCCTGAACATCCAGGTGTTTACAGGTGAGATCATTAACCTGAATGACCAACTAGCTCTTTAGTGTCAATGTATGACTTACAATTGTTCCATCCAGTTGCATGTTTACCTGTAGGCCACGCCCACCGTCTCATCCATACCAGATTACCATGAGGGGCTTATTCCGCTTTAGCTTCCATTACTCACAACCTTCATCACGGTTTCGTCAGGACGCTTTCCGCCCACATTTCTCAGCATGTTTCTCTGCTTCTCCTCTCATTCTGTCACACTAACCTCAGTCCCTACAAACACCTAAATTATTCAGCTCAGCGGGGAAACATTAAACTATAGGATCCGGTTCACCTTCCCCCGTTTTATCCTTGATTTACTGCTTTATTCTGATTTTATTTATTATTCCTCATCGGAAACTGCTTGATTTTAGTGCATGTTTACAGTGGTACCTTAATTATACGTAATATAGCATCAATATATGTGATATATCCATATTTATTAAACATGAACGTTTGGAGAATTTGAATTTTAAGGCTTAAAATCTGACAAATATGAGTAAAATGTAATAATAACAATAAAACATCCATTCCCCTCTCCTACCTGCGTTTGAAAAACACGCGCTGGTGTAAAAGCGCTAAACCCGCCGTTCTGCGGGCTGCTGTGCCGCCGTTAACGCCAACATTTACGGTTCACCCGCCGGAGGTAAGTTCCACGCGAGTCCGAGCTGCTGAATCCGCCGCGCTGCCCCGCTGTTCAGCGGTCAGAAGGCGAGCATCGCCCCGCTGAGCGACGGCAAACACCGAGAGCTAAAGCAGGAAGTTAGCTTCTATGGCACATGGCTGTTTCCTTTGTCTTTCAAAATAAAAGCGCGTTCAGAAACGATAAAGGTAAAAGTTGTTTTTCATTATAAATAAAACCAGCTTAACTATTTTGTCCCTCAGTCATCGGTAAAGAAGAAGAAGAAAAAAAAAAAGCCAGGAGGCGTATTGTATTCGAAAAATATCATAGAGAAATGCAATTCATCTTTTGGAACGATAAAAAAAAATATTAAAAGTTAGTTGTTTATAGTTTATAAAAAATAAAGAAAGAAAGAAACAAAGAAAAAGAGTCAAAAGAGTCATTTTATTCTACAGTAGTACAGAAATCGGATTGATGCATCCATCAGATGGACTTATTTAAAAATAAAAATAACACAAATTAAAGATCTTCTTTAATTATCTAAATTCCCACTTTTAAAGCTAGATGCCAATAAATTTGAACTGGAAAGAAACCCTGAAAACATTTCTTTTTTAATTTTATTTATTAGCTTTACAAAGTGGATGAACTAAATTAGGAATGGCATCGGGAAAAAGAATTAACTCATTCAAAACACTGACCATTAAATGTAAAGTTTATTATTTCTTTTCTAACATGTTAACAACACTAAATTATATCAATGAGTTGCTACTGCCTCTCTACTAGAACGTAAAAAACTGTTTTTTAAATATCATTACAGATGATAATAAGTTAACTTATTTTGAAAAAGAAGCTCACTTCCGGTTTTTGCAGTGATGTTTTCTGCTATTCTGAAAGAAAAGACACAAACGTAGGAATGAAGGCTGAAAATAAACGTTCAGAGCAAACGGACTGCGCAGACTCAGTCCTCTCCACCTGAACACAACAGCTGAGAATTCTAAAGAAGCTCAATAGTGTCAAACAGCTGATTTTGAACTTCTCAATGCGTCTTCAAGAGCCACAAGAAGGATCATACGGAAGTTTTTTGACTTCAGTTTCAAAACCACACAGCAGCCGAGCATCAGTTCATACTTTTATTTATTTTAACGATTTGTTTCATTTGGTCTTTTTCTTTCAGACGGTCCGGATCGGAGCGCGTCGTACCTCACACAGAGAAGGATTCACATTCAAAACATGACAAACATACGGAATAAATAACTTATTTACAAATGAAAAACACGCCCCCTGCTCCTGCAAAACAAGCATCTCGCTGGGAGATGAAGTCGGGTCAGAGTCCGGCGCCGTTGAGGTTCTGGAGGTTAGAAGCACTTGCGGTGAACGATGCTCGGGCCGGCCTCGTCGTACTCCTGCTTGCTGATCCACATCTGCTGGAAGGTGGAGAGGGAGGCCAGGATGGAGCCGCCGATCCAGACGGAGTATTTACGCTCCGGAGGGGCGATGATCTGCAGGGAGGGAGGAAAGTTTACGTTTGGTTTCCGGAAAACACCTCGGATCACAGAACTTCTTCATTTGACAAAAAGACAAAGAAACTAGATTTTATTTTTCTATTAGAAGCTGGGATTTATGAACTTCTGGCTTTCTTAGATGAGGATAGGAGATCACAAATGTCTTAACTACATTCTCACAGTTTCTGATGGATTCATAAAGTGGTTCTGGTGAGTCGAGAGGATCCGTGATAATCCAAACACAAACTTCCAGAAGAAACAACGTTTCTGCAGATCGCTCGTTGATGTTTTAGCTTTTAATTTTAGAGCTTTATCTCTGGTTTAATCCTTTGAACAAATGTATTTTGATATTTACTGATGATAATTTTGCATAAATTTATGGAGCCAAATCAGGGCCACAAATATTTGAAACCAAATAAAAACACTTTCAAGTCTTTTTTTTTTTTTCGAATCTAAAAATTTCTGTTTCAAAACTTTAAGCCTCGTTGGGGCGGGGCTAACACAAAGAACCAATCAAAATCAGTGAGGGTGGTAACTTCAGTCCTGCTGCATTCACTGACTCTGAGAACTGTGATAATTACAGTAAGAAAATGGCTGTATTCTTATATACAGTCTATGATTATCTGTATGGAGCTAAATTGATGCCAATATTTTTTAAACCCAAATAAAACTAATTGAAAAAATATTTGTGTTTGCCCAAAATATATTTAAAATGTTCAGAACTTTTTGCAATTCTAAAATAAACATAATTATTTTCAGCTTCAAATGTTCTGCTTTTTAGGTTTAAAACAAACAAACAAAAAATTTAATTACATATTTTTTTTCAGTTTCAAATCTTAGATTTTTTTCAGTTTTAATTCTAAAAATTTTGAGTTTAAAAACTTTGTTCCCTGTTGTGGCGCATTGGGACGGGGCTAACAAAAAAAGCTATAAGAGAAAAAAAGATTTGAAACTGAAAAATACGTTTTTACATTGAAATTGTGAGTTTTGAAACCTAAAAAACAGAACTTTTAAAGCTCAAAATGGTTAAGTTTATTATAGAATCGCAAAAAGTTTTGGATATTTTACTTTTTTTATTTTCTGGGAAAAACACCAATATTTTTTTCAAGTAGTTTTATTTGGGTTTCAAATAATATTGGTCCCAATTCATCTCCATATAAATTGTTTTGTTTTTTTAAATCAAAAGTAAAAACTTAAAGTGAGACATTCGAGCTGCAGAATCTCAGGCTGAACACTAAACCCATCTTTAAGATTCTTCTCCTTCACTAAAGTCTTCCTGGTCCTTTTCTCCCTCCTCGTGGTAGAACCTCCCATCTCAGGTGGATTCGGCGTACCTTGATCTTCATGGTGCTGGGAGCCAGAGCCGTGATCTCCTTCTGCATGCGGTCAGCGATACCCGGGTACATGGTGGTGCCGCCGGACAGCACGTTGTTGGCGTACAGGTCCTTCCGGATGTCGATGTCACACTTCATGATGCTGTTGTAGGCGGTCTCATGGATCCCGGCAGACTCCATACCTGCTCAGGTGAGAGGCAGAGATTTAGATCAAACGGAGAGAGCAGGACGAGACGGTGGAATCAGGAGGTTCTGACCGATGAAGGAGGGCTGGAAGAGAGTTTCGGGACAGCGGAAGCGCTCGTTGCCGATGGTGATGACCTGACCGTCCGGAAGCTCGTAGCTCTTCTCCAGGGAGGAGGAAGACGCTGCCGTGGCCATCTCGTTCTCAAAGTCCAGAGCAACGTAGCAAAGCTTCTCCTTGATGTCGCGCACAATCTCACGCTCCGCTGGAAGGAACAGCTTGAGGTGAGCCTCTCTCAGCAGCATTCAGGAACCCCTTTCGGTTTTGAAAGCTTACCTGTGGTGACGAACGAGTAACCGCGCTCAGTCAGGATCTTCATCAGGTAGTCGGTCAAATCCCGGCCCGCCAGGTCCAGACGCATGATGGCGTGCGGCAGAGCGTAGCCCTCATAGATGGGCACGTTGTGGGTCACACCATCACCAGAGTCCAGAACGATTCCTGCGGGTCAGAAGTAAAGCCTGACTCACATGTTGTTGGGGGTTTGACTCGTTTGGTTGTCTGGGTCTGTAAAAGGTCATGTAGAGGAGCGGCTGCATCTTAAGTCAAGCGCATGTGTGTCTTATAGTTCCTTGGGACGTCACGAAAATGGAACGTACCATTGTTGTGCGTGTACGTGAAGTATCCGTATGGGTAACAGGAGATGCTGTCATACGTAGGGCTGGGTATCAGTTATAAATTCCAGAAATTTCCGATTTTTTCGATTCTTCAATTCAGTTCAATTTTGAGTTTACACATTTATACAAATTTGCTTAGAAATACATTAATAATCTACTATATGATTTGAATATATTTATATTAATCTGATCCAGTTCACATACTGTAAATGTATCAGTGAAATAATGAGATTATTAATATCATACGGAGTTACATGGATTCTCTAAAGGAGAAGTTCTAACTAAAATGTTCAGATCATTAACATTGGAAACATTGTTCTGCTTCTCCTGGAGGACGTTTCAGTTTGACCACTAGGTGGCGATCATGCTATAGCAGTACACCTTATTCCAGAGGAAGAAAATAAGAACAAAAAAAAACGTGTTTTAAAACACAAATGGTTACTTTAAAAAATATTTCCTTAAAAGAGTTTGGAAAATTCATATAAATATGTTAATTTATTTAGCAATGTGTGTTTAGGTCGACCGAGTGTTAGCATTAGCCGTCCTATGGGAAATTCCATTAAATGTTAGCATCAAGCTAGCGGACTTTAACTTTATGTGCTAAAATGATTTATGTTTTTTTATGAATCAATTAATGATCTATTAAGCTTGAATCGATTAAAATCGATTAATCGATTTTATTAACCCAGCCCTAATCATACTGTGTCCTAGTCATTAGTGTAAGTAAGTTAGTAAGTTAGTTTTATTTATATAGAACTTTTCACAGACAAAAGTTCACAAGTTAAAAAACATAAAAACAAATGCTTCAAACGGTAAAATGTAAAAGACAAACCTTTGCAGGTTAAAAACATAGAAGATAAAACTTCACAAGCTAATCAGCACAAATGCTGCATTTTCTCATTTCCATCAGTCAGGATGAAGCAAGGAGTGCGCACGTATCACGTGAACTACTGGGATCCTGGAGGATTTGAAAAATCTGTATGACACACCTGTGTCTCACCTACGTCACACTTATGTGTTGCATAAGTGTTCACTACGACCTGTCGCCCGCAGCACGCCCATAGAAAAAAATGTACTGACGATTTTCTCTCTTCGGGTTCACTGAGCGGTCTTGATATTTTGTGCAGGTTTGACCATTTTTTTAACCAGCTGACCGACCGTTTTCACCTGTAGGGACAGTTGGGACTAAGGTATCAACTACAGATCCAAAACTACACAGTAACATTCTAAATATAGACCCTGTCATGTGACTGAATCTGATCCTGAACCGATTTAGAGAACTTTCATCTAAATTTCTTAAGGAGGCCCTTCATCACCAGACTGTGGAGATCGGATCCTGGACTCACCTGTGGTTCGGCCGGAGGCGTAGAGGGACAGAACGGCCTGGATGGCCACGTACATGGCGGGGACGTTGAAGGTCTCGAACATGATCTGGGTCATCTTCTCCCTGTTGGCTTTGGGGTTGAGGGGGGCCTCCGTCAGCAGGGTGGGGTGCTCCTCGGGGGCCA